>NW_011494939.1:1197495-1234552 GCF_000754665.1 Bison bison bison
CCGGGGACAGGGTCTACAAGAACGAGTGCGCCTTCTCCTACGACTCCCCGGTAAGTGAGACTCGGCGGCAGGACGGCGCCTCGGGGGAGGTTGCGGTGCCCGCGGCCTTCGGCGGCCGCGAGTCGCCGAACTCGGCCGCACGTGAAGCGCGGGGGGGAAGAAGATGCGCGGTGGCAGCCGGGGACCCGCTCCTCCGGGCGCCGGAGTTGGCTCAGGGGCACAGCAGTTCGGCAAACCCTTAAGGAGTGCCTACTGGGTGCCCGGCGGCGCTGGATTCCCCAGGGCTGCTGCCGCCGAAGCCCGGGACGGCCGGGGTCATTTGCTCCGCCAGCCTTCTTAGGCTGCCAGGACCCCAATTCCTAGCAGCGGTTCCAGAGCCCCGCCACCGTTTGAAAGATAGATCTAGTGGAAGAGTTCCCTAATCTTAACTGTGCATTGCTGAGGGTTTGCGTCCTCTTTGGGGCGAGCACGGAGGGCGGGTGGGCGGATGAGGTTGATTCACTCCGGATGCACGCAGCCCTTCTCTTTCTGGGACCGTTTGCTTTGCCCAGGGATTCCCACTCCTGGACAGTTCTGCTTTTCTCTCTGAGCTTTTCTCTCTCCACTTTAAATTACTCCCTACTCCTTTTCTTTCCGTCCGAACATCGGAAGAAACCGTCGGGTGCTTCCACTGGGGCAGCAGAAATAGAGGGTCTGTTGGATTGTTACGGTTTCCTGAATCCTTTCTCTTTCCCTCCTAAACGAGTCACTTTGACTGAAATGCACCAGTATAAATTATTAGAAGTTCAATCGCTAGTCGTGACCTCAGAGACTGGCGGGGAAAGTCGAGACGCACCACCGCCTCCCACCCGGCGCTGTTGGTGTGTTTTTCACCAGGTTGTATGTGTATGTGTGAGAAGGAAAAAGGAGGGTGAATTGTCCTTTTTGGGAGTCAAAATGGGCTTCAAAGTGACTCAGCTGTCTGGCGTTTATCATGTCTTTTTGAGGACCAGGTTATTTTTATCCATCCACTTTAGAGCTCATGTGTCACTCGGCAGATCTCAATGCAAAAGGGAGGTTTCTGGATTGGAGGCACCGAGGCAGGTTTCACAACAATAGTCTAACACAGTTTATTCATATTATGTTTTGTTGGATGAAAAAAAAAGCCAGATAAATGGCACATGTTCCAAAGTATCCTTATTATCTTGTGAGTTGCTTTCAGCTGATTTCCAAGGCCTTTTGTTTTGTACACAGTGGAGTTGCAGAATTTGTATCCTTTCTGTGATATTTTTCTTTTATGCTAATAATAGATCGTTTGGGAGATAAAAGTCTCATTTATTTGCTCATTACTTTTTTTTTCTTTTAAAAAGGTGTGTAGTGTGAAGTGAAATGGTTATATTTATTACATAGCGGCTTGTGATCACAACTTAATGTGTCTTTCAGCAGTGTCATTGTATCCACAAAGTATCTGAAAACGTCATGTTCAGATTTTGTGTCTAGTGTTGAGCAGGTTTCCGCTAATAGCTTCTAAAGGTGGAGAGGGATGACCCTAACTAACTTAAGCAATCGAGGATTGTGAATGCCATGGGGAAAATAGCCCAAGTCTTTTAGGATAATACAACATGTAAAGTGGGTAAAACTGCTTTCTCTTCGTTTAAACTGAGTTACTCTTCAGATTCTTCTTACAAACTTTGTTATTGAAAGTCTTTACTGTGTTTTATAGTGTATGGTAGGAGTGAAGAAAAAAAGCTGATTATTTTACTCACTTTCACAAATAGTTATTGGAAGCTTAGTGTGTGCCAAACACTATTCTAGAAGTATTTTGTCCAGTATAAACTGATTTCATTCATGCCACAGTAGTTCCTTGGGGAAGACTGGGCTTATTTACAAGGCTGATGAATCAGTATATTTCTTTATCTATGTTTCAAGGGAGAAAGAGAAAGAAGATTTTATAACAAGTTATATTAAAGTACAGTGCATGGTAATTCGAGATCTTTCCCTATGGTACTTATTTAACACTTCATCATGAATCTCATAAGGGTTCTAGAGTACCTACTATGTGCCAGCTGTTACATTCATGGCTATAAGAACCATACAGAGAAAAATTCATTGGTGCCAAATAGCAGAGACTAATCCGCCAGTGCAGTAGGACTGTGGTAGAGAAACGACCAAAATCATCTGAGTGGAAACAATAGCCATCCTTGCATTGGATACTTTTGAAAATGGTCATAAATAAGGATGGTTAGAAATAAATAGAGCAACATTCTAGGCCACGTAAATTATATGTGTAAACACAAAGTGTGAATATTTTCTTTTTATTTGCTAGTAATGTATTTGGAAGAAAAAGACTGATTTGATAAGCAGTGAGGTCAGAACCAAGTAGAATAGAAGATGGGGGCCTTGAATGCCAAGAACAGGATCTTGAATTTCATGTGGTCTGTTATGGAAAGCTCCTGTGAGTAATATGATTTAAAGGAGTGTTAGAGGAAGACTGAATTAATAATTTTTATTTTGCGTCTCCCATGTCTAAGGTGTGCTGTGACCACTTTTGCTATTCTTCTCCTTCGTGGGTGTGAAGTGGGACAGCGTGACAACTCATTTCAGTGTCTGTCTCCTTCCTTTCTTTCCACCTGCTAGGGATTTGCACAGAGCAGATGCCCAGTAACAGTTATTTTGGAATGAGTGAGAATTTGTCTTTTCACCTACCAGTTTGGTCCCCTGTCTCACCATGACCAGTAAGGTTCATCTCTCCAGGACTTGGTTCATCTTGCAGGATCTGTAATGTGACCTTCCTGGAAAGGGGGGCTTTGTGTTCCCAGCTGCTGGCCCAGCGTCTGGTATATGTACCAGGAACTCAATGAATGTCTAGGAAACATACAAATTATCTGTGGTTATGGGTTATGAAAATGGTAAGGATACACCACATGGGAAACACTGGGAAAGAAATCTTGTAGGATTCTCATGTAGAAAGTGGGACTTTGTTGTTGGGGACAGATGTGAAATTAAGAGCTGGACTGGCAGGGTTTGAATTCCAGCTCTGTTACCCAGCTTTGTAACTTCTGTGTGTCCCAATTTCTCCAGTCTGCAAAATGAAGACCATAATAGATTCTACCTCATGGGGCTTGTGGATTAAATAAATATGTGTGCCTGGCCAATTAGTAATTGCTATAGGAAGAAATGGGGCTTCCCTGGTGGTTCAGATGGTAAAGAATCTGCCTGCAATGCAGGGGATCTGGGTTTAATCCCTGGGTCAGGAAGATCCCCTGGCGAAGGGAATGGCAACCCACTTCAATATTCTTGCCTGGAGAATTCCATGGACAGAGGAGCCTGGTGGGCTACATACAGTCTGCTGCTGCTAAGTTGCTTCAGTCGTGCCCGACTCTGTGCGACCCCATAGATGGCAGCCCACCAGGCTCCCCCGTCCCTGGGATTCTCCAGGCAAGAACACTGGAGTGGGTTGCCATGCCCTTCTCCAATGCATGAAAATGAAAAGTGAAAGTGAAGACGCTCAGTCGTATCCAACCCTCAGCAACCCCATGGACTGCAGCCTTCCTACATCCATGGGATTGTCCAGGCAAGAGTACCGGAGTCGGGTGCCATTCATACAGTTTATAGGGTTGCAAAGAATCAGACATGACTAAAAGCTACTAACACTTTCAGTTTCATAGGAAGAAAAGAAAGAAATAAGAAGTTTTAAGCCCAAGTGTTTGGTTGTCAAGGGTTATGTAGAAAGTTTGACATAGTTAAGTGGGGGAAATCGGTTCATACTTCTGCTCGCAACCTTCATGAACTGCCATGCAAAATCTACTCTCTCCTCCTTAGTTATTGAGCCCCACCTTCATTTGAATATACCTTGTCCCATCTCTCCCCCCTTTCTGTGTTGCCAGCTCTGAGGAGTCCAGACTCTGGGTCTTCAACCTGTGGAGACTTTTTTCCTTTTCCGGGACCACCTTCCTCTCTTGGTAATCTTTCAAAGCTCTTTCTCAGCCCTTTCCTTCTGCTTTAGACTTCATCCTTTCCTCTGAAGCCTACATTACTTAGGGTCTGTGTTGTACAACACGGCAGTTAGAGCCTGTCTTATATGGTTTGCCATCATTTTATTTCTTGTTACCCACTTAACTGGTAGTTTTAAAGCATCTGCTGCTGCTGCTTCGAAGTCGCTTCAGTCGTGTCCGACTCTGTGCAACCCCATAGACGGCAGCCCACCAGGCTCCCCGGTCCCTGGGGTTCTCCAGGCAAGAATACTCGAGTGGGTTGCCATTCCCTTCTCCAATGCATGAAAGTGAAAAGTGAAAGTGAAGTCGCTCAGTCGTGTCTGACTCTTAGCCACCCCATGGACTGTAGCCTACCAGGCTCCTCTGTCCATGGGATTTTCCAGCAAAGAGTATTGGAGTGGGGTGCCATTGCCTTCTCCGTTTAAAGCATCTACCAGGTACAAAGCCTTGTACCCAGGAGGTAGGAGAGGAGCAGGGCCACAGGGCTGGCTGCTAATTATGCTCCCGCCCCACCTGTGTGAGTGTGGGGAGCTGGGCTTATGTCCTGTCTCAGCTGGGGTCAATTGAAGACTGAGACAAGGGCTTTGGCCCAGGCCTTTTATTTTGGAAAGGTATCCCAGGGAACAGAAGAGGAAGAACGTCCAAAGGAATAGGGACAAAGGGAAGGAAGGAACGAAGGTGAGTTACTGGGGCAGTGCTCCCCACCAGGACTCTGGCAAACTATCAGTGCCCCTCAGCACTGCCCCGGGACCCGGAAAAGAAAGTGTTTATCCACTGGCTCCTGTGGCCGGTCGGTCAAGGGTGCCCCAGGGCTGAAACACTTGGACTCTTCCAGGCTTGTGTTTGTGCCTGGGAGGCTAAGTGGGCTCCCTGAGGGCTTGCTGAGACCAGCAGCCTCTGAGAATCGAGAGATCCCAGTGCAGCAATGAGGTTGTCAGGCTACTTGCTATGGTGAGCAGGGGCACACACCCAAAAAATGGCTGTGAGACCAGCATAAGCCATGTCCCCCTCACCTCTTCTTCCCTTCCAATGTCAGTACTATTTTGTAAAAAGGAGCTCTTCCCCCATTTTCCAAAGCTCTGAGATCTCTTAGTGATGTTGAGAGTGATGTTGGTTCTCTGCCTTCCTTGGGAGTCTTTGCAAATCTCTGGGAGCCTCAGTTTGGTAGTTGCTGGTGTACATATCCATCAGGAAAGGCTTTGAGATCATCTCTTTGTAGGAAAATTTCATATTAGGGGCTCAGTAAATTCTTCTGTGATTTACAGTAAGAAATGTATATTTGATTTTTGTTCCTATTCCTGGCACAGAGCTCCTAAAACTCTTGGAATTTCCGAAATGATAAGAGCCATGAAGGTGTCTTTCATTATTCTTAACAATCTCCTTTCAGCCACACCTGAGTTTATATTAGAGGCTTTTGGAAAGCCCCTGATTGCCAGGGAAACCAACCTAGTGATTAGAAGGTTGGAACTTTCAGCCCCTCCTCATCTCCTGGGTTGTTGTTCAGTCACTCAGGTATGTCCAACTTTTTGCGACCCTGTGGACCCTGCCAGGCTCCTCTGTCCGTGGGATTTTCCAGGCAGGAATACTGGAGTGGATTGCTGTTTCCATCTCCAGGGGATCTTCCCCACGCAGGGATTGAACTTGTGTCTCCTGCACTGGCAGGTGGATTCTTTATATTGAGCCACCTGGGAAGCTCTTACCTCCTGGGAGGGGAGAGGAACTGGAGATTTACGTAATCAACAGTGGCCAGTGGTTTAGTCATTCTCACCTGTCTGATGAAGTCAGCAGCAACAAAAATCCCTGAACTCTGGGGTTGGAGGGTGCTGAGGGTCACAGAACTCCACACTCTTTTCCCCCTGCCCTGCCCATCATTTCTTCTGGTTGCTCATTGATATTCTTTAACATCCTTTGTAATAAGCTGATAATCCTGTAAGTAAATTGTTTTCCTGAGTTCTGTGGGCCGCTCTAGCAAATTAATTGAAGCTTCGAAGGGCTTCCTGGGATACTATTTATAGTCGGTTCTTCAGAAGCGCAGGTGATAACCCAGCCTTCCCACTGGTGTTTAAGGTAGGGGGCCGGGGAAGCAGCCTTGTGGGGCTGAGTCTTTAATGTGCGGACTGTGATGGTAACACCAGGTAAATAGTGTCAGTGTGTGTTAGTCACTCAGTCGTGTCTGACTTTCTGCGACCTCATGGACTGCAGCCCGCCAGGCTCCTTAATTGAGTTAAATTGTGGGGCACTTGGTGCCTATGGAGAGGTGGAGAATTGCTTCCTGTGGGAGAAATACCCTCTCCCCATGCCCCCCACACACATTTGGTGGCCAGAAGGGAAGTATTCTGTAAGTAGAGGAGAAACTATACTTCTGTCTTTCCTTCCTTCTCCCAATATGTGGGTTTGCCTGGTACTACCTCAGACATTGCTAATAATAATAATGACAGCTTAATATTTGTACAGAGCAGTGGTTCTCAACGTGTGCTTCCTGGACGGGCAGCACCAGCAAGTCCTGGGAACCTGTAGACATGCCAATTCTTGGGTCCCTTTGCAGACCACTGAAACAGACACTTGGGATTGGGAGTCTAGCAAGCCTGATTTGAATAGTCTTTCCATGTGATTCTGAGGCATGCCAAAGTTTGAGAGTCAGTGACAGGGCGTTTACTAGGTGCCTGGGAGCATTCTAGATATGTGTTTATTCATATGTTAACTCATGCAATCCTCAAAACAACCTTATGCTGTATGTTATTATCATTTTGCAGATGAGGAAACTGAAGCACAAAAGTAACACAAAATATTAAGTGGTAGACCTGAGTTTTGAATCCAGGTTATCTGGCTCTAGAATTTCTTTTTGTTCTTTATTTGTACCACTTTAACCATGTTAATTGTACAATTCAGTGCCGTAAGTACATTCACATTGCCATGCAACCATTATCACCATCCATTTCCAGAACTTCTTTATCATCCCAAACTGAGACTCCGTACCCATGAAGCAATAACTTTCCATCCCCCACTACCTCCAGCCTCTGGTAACCACTGTTCTATTTTCTGTCTTTGTGAATTTGCACATTCTAGGTACCACATGTAACTGGGATCACAGAGTATTTGTCCTTTTGTGTCTGGTTTATTTCACTTTGTGTGTTTTCAAGGTTCATCCATGTTGCAATATGTGTCAGAATTTCCTTCCTTAGAGGGAATGATATTCTGTGTTTCTTACAGACCACATTTTGTGTATCCATTCATCTGTGGATGGACATCTGGGTGGTTTCTACCTTTTGAGGATCATGAATAAAGCTGCTGTGATCAGCGACATACAAGTATCTGTCTGAATCCCTGGAGAAACAGTGCTTTTTACTCTCATGTGCTGTATGCTGCCTTCTGGGCATTACGACTTGCCATTATGGGGCTTAGTTGTTTCCCAGGGGGAAAAATAATTTAGGACCTATGTGGAAAGATCCTCCTTTGAATGGATAAACAGATAAAAGATAGTAAAGCAAAATTTAGAAATTTACACATTTTTTTTTCCTCTTTGAAGGTGTAAATTTTAAATATAATTGGTTTCACATATCGAAAGTTCCCTTCTGGGCTTTCCTGGTGACTCAGTGGTAAAGAATCTGCCTTCTGATGTAGGATACACAGGATTGGTCCCTGGTCGAGGAACATCCCACATGCTGCGGAACAGCTAAGCCCGTGTGCCACAACTATTCAGCCAGTACTCTAGAGCCTGTGCTCCGCAACAACAGAAGCCACGGGAGGGAGAAATCCACACGCTGCAACTAGAGAGTAGCCCTCACTTGCTGCAACTAGAGAAAAGCCTGCACGAAGACCCTGCACAGCCAAAAATAAATAAAATTATTTGAACAAACAAAAAAGTTCCCTTCCAAAAGCAACTAACTAAAAAGTTGTTTTACAGTAAGAATTCTCAAGCTTTTTGGACCCTTTATTCTTAAACATTTTTGAGGACTTCAAAGAGCTTTTGTGTGGTTTCTATCTATTGATATTTACTATGTTAGAAATTAAGACAGAAAAACTTAAAACAACTTCCATTCTATTAGCTGTTAGAGTGATGATATTATCAGATGACATATAGACTCTGAGAAATGCTCGTGAGAGGATGTGAGTGAAAAAAGACAAGTAAGTTCATTATGAAAATAGTTTTGACCTCCCAGGTTGCTTGAAGGGTCTTGGGGCATCACAGGGTCTCCAGACCATACTTTGAAAACCAAAGTTCTAGAGTTTAGGCAGGAAAAGTACAGCTGGTTACCCCAGTGACTTATCCTGCCTGCACTGTGGTTTTTGTAGATTCACTTTTTCACATCTGTGGTGATCACATAACTTGTTAATCTTAGCTCAACCATAATGTCATATTCTACAGATTCATTCTTTTTAAAGCAAATTTAAACTTACAGAATTTGACTCTTTGAAAACTGCAACTATTAATATTTGGACCTGGAGATTATTGGTTCTTTCAGAGAAGAGAATTCTTCCTTCTGTTGCCTGTAAGTTTTATTGTAGGGTCCTCTGGCTGGGCTATTTCTTTGGGGAACCTTGTGTTGTTGTATCCTGATTTTTTTTCCTTTGACCACTGGTTAGGAGACTTTTGTTATCACTTGTCTGGAAACTGAAGATCTATCTACCAGGACTCAAGGAGCTGAGCAGAAGAGGATGAGGGCGATCTCAGCATCTGGATGTTGAATACCAGCTATTTCATATACTGTCTCCTGTTTCTCAACCCTATCCTTGTTTTGATCCCCATCCTTGATGGCAGGATTCTGATTTTGATTCTGCCAGAGAGATTTGGAAGGTGAAGGAGAAGAAGCTACTGTTGCTGTTGCACATGGCAGATGTGAGTGTGGGACTCATGGGGACATCAGTCATGGGGGGAGCTGGGATCATTGGTGCAGTTTCTTGTGATGTTTGTGTGTTCTGATTTCCTGAACTAGAGTGGTGGTTTCTCTGACCTTGGCTCTTACAACTCTTCCCGTGATTTTGTCCCTCTATTTCCCTGTGTTAAATCTCTTCCTGCCTGAAATACCTAGAATAGTTGGTATTTTCTAACCAATTCTGGACTGATACATGTACATGACACATACATTTCTAAGTTTCTGTGTATTGTGGCACCCCTTTGTCCTACAGACCTGCATTCTGTTTTTACCTGCTTTAGAGAATAAACCAGTAGTTCGCTAGCGCGGGAGGACACAACTGAATGACTGCAACAACAGTGTGGGGAGGGACTTCTTGGAATGGAGAAGGAATCTTGGGCCCTGAGTGTTACCTACACAGATTTTCAACTTTTCCTCTTCATTTTAACTCCTTTTCACCCCAATTTCAGAGTAAGCTGGAATTGTTCAGTCGCTAAATTGTGTCCAACTCTTTGTGATCCCATGGACCGTAGCACACCAAGCTCCTCTGTCCTTCACTATCTCCTGGAGTTTGTTCTAATTCATGTCCATTGAGTTGGTGATGTCATCTAACCAGCTCATCCTCTGTCACCCCCTTCTTCTCCTGCCTTCAATCTTTCCCAACATTAGGGTCTTTTTCAGTGAGTCAGCTCTTCACATCAGGTGGCCAAAGTATTAAAGCATTAGCATCAGTCCTTTCAATGAATATTCAGGGTTGATTTCCTTTAGGATTGACTGGTTTGATCTCCTTGCTATTCAAAGGACTCTCAAGAGTCTTCACCAGCACCACCGTTTGAAAAGCATCAATTCTTCAGCTCTCAGCCTTCTGTATGGTCCAACGCTCATATCCATGCATGATTACTGGAAAAACCATAGCTTTAACTATATGGACCTTTGTTAGCAAAGTAATGTTTCTGCTTTTTCATATGTGTCTAGGTTTCCGAGGAGCAAGTATCTTTTAATTTCATGGCTGCAGTCACCATCTGCTGTGATTTTGGAGCCCCAAAAAATAAAATCTGTCACTGTTTCTACTTTTTCACCTTCTATTTACCATGAAATAATGGGATCTGGTGTCATGATCTTAGTTTTTTGAATATGCATTTCAAGCCAGCTTTTTTACTCTCCTCTTTCACCCTCATCAAGAGACTCTTTAGTTCCTTTTCACTTTCTGCCAGTAGAGTGGTATCATCTGCGTATCTGAGGTTCTTAGTATTTCTCCTGGCAATCTTGATTCCAGCTTGTGATTCATCCAGTCCAGCATTTTGCGTGATGTACTCTGCATGTAAGTTAAACAGGGTGACAATGTACAGCCTTATATTCCTTTGCCAATTTTGAACCAGTTAGTTGTTCCATGTCCAGTCCTAGTTATCTAGAGTCTTTTGGAAATTCTGGGGTGTAAATCAGATTGGATCTTGTCTTCTCTCTTGTAAGCCTAGGGTTCGGCTTTGTCAGCTCATCTTAGTCTTTAGTGCTTATCCACCTGCAGTCCAGTTTCCAGATTTTGTGGTTTATGTTTTAAAACATCACTTAAATGTTCTTTTATTTGGGTTTCAGAAAGGAGTGAAATTGACATGTGTGTGTGATCAGCCCTTTGTACCCTAGAATCCTACTTTTCTCATCTAATCATCAAGAAGTCACTTGCCATCCTGTTTTGTTAGTGGTTAATTACCTTTAAAGTTGTATCAGTTTTAGAGCTTTGAAATGTAAGAGATGATGCTGATCCTGCAGGAAACCTTTTGGGAAAGTTTGTGTTCTCAGCTCATGTTGAACCTGGTTACCTGTGCAACTCTGAATTCTCATTTCACTTCTGCTTTCTTCTTCCTGTGGATGGAGCTCGGTTCAAGTGTTGCGGTTCATTTAGTGCCCCAGGCTGGTGGATGTACCTGGTCATTCACTCTGCTCCCTCTCCCTCTCTGTCTGTTTAAACAGTTGTGTGAAATACTCAACAACATAAAATTTACCATCTTAACCATTTTAAGTGTACACTTCAGTGGTATAAAGTAGATTCCCACTGTTGTGCAGCCATCACCACTACCCATCTCTGGAATGCTTTTCATCTTATAGAACTGAAACTTTGTCTCAGTTAAACAGTAATTCCGCATTCCTCCTTCTTCCCAGCCCCCGGCAAACACCATCCTATTTCCTGTCTCTATGAGTTTGACTGTTCTAGGTATCTTACATAAGTGGAATTTATACTTTTGTGACTGGCTTATTTCACTTACCTTGTTTTCAAGGTTCATGCATGTTGTAGCATGTGTCAAAATTTCCTTCCCTTTTAAAGCTGAATAATATTCCATTGTATGTATATAGACCAGTTCAGTTCAGTCACTCAGTTGTGTTTGACTCTTCGCGACCCCATGAACCGTAGCACGCCAGGCCTCCCTGTCAATCACCAACTCCTGGAGTTCACCCAAACTCATGTCCATTGAGTCGGTGATGCCATCCAGCCATCTCATCCTCTATCATCCCCTTCTCCTCCTGCCTCAATCCCTCCCAGCATCAGGGTCTTTTCCAGTGAGTCAGCTCTTCACATGATGTAGCCAAAGTACTGGAGTTTCAGCTTCAACATCAGTCCTTCCAATGAACACCCAGAACTGATCTCCTTTAGGATGGACTGGTTGGATCTCCTTGCAGTCCATGGGACTCTCCAGAGTCTTCTCTAACACCACAGTTCAAAAGCATCAGTTCTTCGGTGCTCAGCTTTCTTTACAGTCCAACTCTCACATCCATACATGACTACTGGAAAAACCATAGTTTTGACTAGATGGACCTTTGTTGACAAAGTAATGTCTGTGCTTCTTAATATGCTGTCTATGTTGGTCATAACTTTCCTTCCAAGGAGTAAGCATCTTTTAATTTCATGTATATAGACCACATTTTGTTTATCCATTCAACTGTCAACAGACACTTCGGTGGCGTCCTCCTTTTGGCTATTTGGATAATGTTGCTGTGAATATAGTGTATTCCTTTCTCTTTTATGTCACTTCCCATTAGTGATGGGGTTCCAGCTTGGCCTCCTCTCTCCTACACTGCCACGGCTCAGGTTCTCGTTACCTCTTGCCTAGACTCCTGCAGAAACCTCTTAACTAACTTCCTTACGCCCCTTCCATCTGTCACATTGCATTCCCAGTTGTTTCTCTAAAACATGGGTCTTGTCACATCATTTCCCTGCCTAGGAATTTTCAATAGCACTAATCTAAAAATAGTAAACAAGTCAGTTTATCACATTGATCTAACTTTCCTTGCTAGTGTTGTCTGTTTGCACTTGCCTACTGCCTGCATTCCCTTTGGCCTTAAGGACTTTTTCTTCAGATGGTCCATGGTTTCATTCCTCTGAATGTTGGCCTGTATTCTTCCCTTAGCTTGGAATGCCTTCTCCTAACCTCTCAGCCCCTGCACCCCACTGATTCCTAAAACCCAGCTCAGGTATTTTCCTGGGGTGTTCTCCACACCCCCACCCAAGCTGGGCTAGAGATTTATTGTCCATCTCTATCATGGTTGAGGTACTGATTGTTGAAGATACAGAGTAACTGAGGTCTTAAAGAATTAAAGGGAAAAGAGTAGAGGACTGAGGGAATTGACTGGTGGTCCAGTGGTTAGAACTTCGTGTTTTCACTGCCTGGGTTCAATCCCTGGTCAGTGAACTAAGATCCTGTAAGCCAAGCGACACAGCCAAAACAAAAAACAGTAGAGGGCAGAAAGCTGTGTTGTTTTGTGAACCTGTGCTAGTAGATCTGTATCTTTTCTGTTTTTATATTTTTTAAAAATCATAAGCATACATTTTAGAATAAAACATGTTCTTAAAAATAACCAATGCTGTATTTTTATTTTATCATATTGTCTGGAAAGTTATAAGCTGGAAAAGTGAGGGAAAGGTGTCGTAGCTACTTGCTGAGTGTTTTGTGTATTGTGATTCTGGATGCCCCAGGGTCTTGGTAAAAGTAGCCACACATGGTGATCTTGGGGAGATGACACGAGAGCTGGTCTCTGTGAACATCACCCAGGCCTCTGTGCTGCTGCTCCTGTTCAGTGTTACGGGTGATCAGCCCAGGACGACCCTTGTCCCCATGTGCAGAGCAGATGTGAACAAGAGCACCTATTTTTGGAGCTGGAACAGCAGGACAAGGCAGTAATGACAAGAATTTGATGAATCTGAACATGTTTCCAAACTAGAGATGTTGCTTAAGGTACACAAGAATATGTGCTTCCTGTGGTAAGATTAAAAATAAGATTTTGTTTTGTGTCAGTTAGCAAGGACTCGGACTTATTTAGAGCCTCCAGTACTGCTCTCAGTGCTATAGTGGAGGTGTGAGTATTAGGAGAGAAACAGAGGGCCACAGGAAAAGAGGGTATGATCGGGATCTTTCTATCATAGTGGAGTGTCTATAATGAGTCAAGTACCATAGGAGGTACTTCTATACGCACCACCTCATTTAATTACAATAGTAACTGACTTATAAATGACAGTTACTGTTGTCCCGTTTTACAAAAGAGGAAGCTGAGACTCAGGGAGGTTCAGTAGACTTGTATGTGACAGAGACGGGATGTCAGCCCTGATGTGTCTTGAGGTTAGACCCTGAAGCACTGTTAGGATATTCAGGTTGTGAACAGTGTGGTCCTGAATGGAGATCTCAGGCACAGGAGGAGTAGGTAAAGACTGGAAGAGTTACTGGCCTGGACAGTCAGGTGGGACCTGAAGAGGGGGCATTTTGGAGCAGGGGAGACAAGGCGTGGAAGTGGAACCAAGCTCGGGTGTGTATGTGAGAGGCTTCACTGGCTAATGGGAGAGAGGATTATTGGGGAGACTGGAAGGCAAGGCTGACATCTCTGTGGGTGATGAAGGAGATTGTCTTGGTAAGATTAGACTAGACTAGCAGGCCAGTTAAGAGCAAGGGAAGAGCATGAGGCCATGTGACTGTGAGAAGACTTTGAATAGTAATTCCCAGGAGTTTCTTGTCATATCAGAGGGGGTTGCCTCCATGAGGGTGTTGGCAGTGGGAATAGAGATACTGGGGTGGTAGGACTAACTTGGTAGAGATTTCGATGGAGGCTGTGGTTCAACTTGGTGACAGAATATGCAGTGGGAGAAGGTGTGGGAGGAATTAAAGATGACTTCACGGCTGGTACCCTGGAAGATGGACTGAATCAAGGACATAGATGAGGGAGGTGAGGCAGTCAGATACAGTGGGCAAGTACTGCTTGCCCTCGGGGAAAGCTGCAGACTGGCATGGTGCTCAGAGGTCAGTGTTCAGACTGCAGGGTCTGGCAGCCTCTAGTTTAGAGACTCAGGATTTGTGAGTAGCCCTTCCTTTCTAAGAGCCCCAGGGTCCCACTGCTTTGCTCCTGGGGTCTTTGCCCCCAGGGTTATTGAGGGGGCAGCAACTAGCACAGGCCTCTTGGCTTCCTGCTGATTGGCTTAAGTTCCAGAAAAATTCAGACAGGAGCCTGGGGCAGCATTTCCAGCCAGGGGTTTTGGAAGCAGCCTCAGTCCGTGTGGGCTGTCTTTCCAGACCCCCAGCCAACAGAGTGTGACCACTAATAGATCAATTTAGTAGCTGAAGTTGTTGTTTAGTTGCTCAGTCGTGTTTGATTTCTTTGTGAAAATCAAACTGCTTGCCTGTCCTTTACTGTCTCCTAGAGTTTGCTTAAACTTGCGTCCATTGGGTCAATGACGCCATCCAACCATCTCATCCTCTGTCACCCCTTCTCTTTTTGCCCTAAGTCTTTCCCAGCATCAGGGTCTTTTCCAATGAGTTGGCTCTTTACATTAGATGGCCAAAGTATTACAGCTTCAGCATCAGTCCTTCCAATGAATATTCAGGACTGATTTCCTTGAGGATTGACTGGTTTGATCTCCTTGCAGTCCAAGGAAGTTAATATGGAGGCCGCCAAACCCTGCAGATGCTTTACTAGCATCTTGGACTCCCCCCACCCCCAACAGAGGGTCTTCCCACTGCTGTTGTCAGGGAGCTGTCAGCCTGGACCGGTCAACTCCAAGAACTTAGCTGTCCTTTTCACGTTTGGGGAGGTGAGCTGGCAGGGCCTGCTCCAGCTTCTCCCGTCCCCTGCAGGATAGCCTAGGAGAGCACCCAGCCCAGGCTACTTATTCACTTGAGCGGAATGGCTCTCCTTTGTCTGCCCTTTCTGCTTTCTTGGAATGAAACAGCCTTGAAAAAAAAGAAGTATCTGCTCTTTTCTCCAAGCACCTCGCCCGCCCCCTGACAGCGTGTGCTTACCGACAGCCGCCCACCTAGCTCCTGCCACCAGAATGACATCTGCTTCTCAGTTGCACCTGGAAGCATGTGGGGACCAGACTGGCCTGGGTCCCAATCCCATCCCACGCCCCGCCGCCACCCCATACTTCTTACTACTTAATAGCAGCAGGACTTCATCGAGTGCCTTGATTTGGCTACCTTTCTCTGAGCTTTGATTTTTACCTCTCTTACAAGGTTGTACTCATTGCTGCCCATGGAATGTTCCTTATTGCTAGCCCTATCTTTAGTGAGATGTGGTGGAGAGTCCCTCCGAGAAGACAGTGAAATGGGATCTAGAGGGTCTTGAGGTTACCACAGAGGGACATCCTGTACTTAGTAATTCTTTGTGAGGCTTGTTCTATAGTGAAAGCCTTGGGCATGAGTGCTTGCTTGCTGGCCTCCTTGAGGGGAGCTCTGTTCAGGGCTGTTATATGTGTGTTAGTCGCTTAGTCGTGTCCGACTCTTTGTGACCCCATGGATGTAGCCTGGCTGTCCATGGGATTCTCCAGGTAAGAATACTGGAGTGGGTTGCCATTTTCTTCTCCAGGGGATCTTCCCAACCCAGAGATTGAACTTGGGTCTCCAGTACTGTGGGTGGATTCTTTACTGTCTGTGCCATCAGGGCTGTTATTCATACTCAAATTTAGCTCTTATTGATGGGCTTTTATGACTTAGCCTGGAAGCGTAATCTCTGTGTGTAATGTAGTTATTCAGGGGAAACGCATCCCGAAGAAAGCCATCTATTCTTAAAAATAATAAGACCCCTGACTTTAAGAGGCTTTTTACCTTTGACAAAGCAGTTTCACGTTTTTTTAAAAAGGTGTATGCTGGGAATTACTTAGATGGATTATAGCTTCAGTTCAGTGCTGCTGAAGATGTTCACCTCGTCTTCATCCTCTCACAGTTTTTATTTTGCCCGTTTGTCCTGTGAGCATCATAGTAACTACTGCTCCTCTTGTTCTGCCCAAACCCTTCCTAGCTGTTCAGGTGACATCATCCTCATTGCTCCAAATACCCAGAGCAAGGATTTTGTTTTATGCTTAGGGGAAAAGTTAATAAATGATGCCTCTGTGGAACAGTAAATTTACAGCGTGTCAAAGCCTGGCTGCTTGGACTGTGCTTCTAGTGTCGGACCAGGCTGTGCGGCTCTAAGGTGTAGGAGTTCTCTGCAGAGAGAATGTCAAAGTTGGAGCAAACTAGAAGAAATCATGACTGCATAACATTTCTATTTTTTCTTAACACTTCATGGCCACAAGCAGGATTTATCAATGTTTAGCAGAGAGGCTGACAGTCTCTTGGGATTATATGCATTTTTTTTTTTTTTTTTAGCTGATATTGTTTTTCAGTCATTCAGTCGCGTCCAACTCTGCGATCCCATGAAATACAGCATGCCTGGTGTCTGACACGTAGCTGATATGGACAGATTTATTTCTGTGGATTTGCTGTGGAAACCGGAGTTTTGGATTTTGCAAATGTATTCTGGGAGTGTTGTTCTACTGGTGAACGGTTTGAGTCTTTCCTCGCTATTCAGCCTATATATATTTTTTGATGGTACTTTTTCTCTATTTCCCCTTTCTGTGGATCGCATGCTTGCTGCACTAGATCTGGAACTTTGTTTTACTTTCTTATTGCACATTTGCTTTCCATCTGCGTGCACATAATTTTTGTATTTTAAAACTGTTGTCTGTCTCTTTTGCTCTAGGAGCCAGATTGTACTGGGCAATCTGTGCTCTGGTCATTGGAATATTCATATATACCATTCAGGTATGGAAGGACTTGAGAGGCTAAATTAATAGACAGGTGGTTGCTCGGTGAAAGAGTTGAGCAGAGAGAAGATGGGAAGTCTTATGAAGTAATGAGTCAAAATGTTTAGGGGTTGACCTCTAACTGCCCTTTCTCACACACTTCTACAGTTCTGTCTTCTGAGCTCTGAGCTGTATCCTAAAGTTATATTCTGAATCTGCCTCAGTTTCCCCATCTCTGCCCTCAGCCCCTTTCCCATCTTCCTCCTCTGCCTCCCTCAGGCTCAGCCGTCGTCTTACCTTGTTTAGACAGGGCTGTCTAAAAGAACTTTCTGGGATGATGGAATTGTTCCATGTCGGCACTGCCCAGTGTGGTAACCCCTAGCCCCATGTGACTACTGAGTACTTGAAATGTGGCCAGTGTGACCAAGAAACTGTTGTTTTTTTTTTTTTTTTTTTGTCACCTTTAATTTAGATTGAAGTACTCGCACGTGGCTAGTGGCCACTGAATCGGACAGCGGGAGTCTAGGCTTTACAGTAGCCTGGGAACCATGTATTCTCTGGGTCCTCTCTCCATAATTTTCTCTGCGGTAGCCAGAATGATCTTTAAAAAAGTAGATGAGATTATGGTGCTTTTCATCTGGGAACCCCCCAGTGCATCTACAGGCCTGTCTTCTCTCTCCCCCTCCTCCCTGAGTTTCTTTCTGTCCCTTTGACGACACAGCCAAGCTTTCCCTGGAGTTGTGGCCTATGTACACACTTTCTCATCTAGAGTGTGTGCTCTTTTTTCGTTTTGCTTGTCTGATCCCTCATTCTGAGATCTTGCCCTTCTAGGAAGCCCTCCCTCCCCGCCACCCCCAGCATGTTTCTGTCACCCCCACCATGCTGTATCAAGACCCCAAGTCTCTTGTTTCCAATCTCAGGCTCCTCTGTCACTTTTATCTCTCTCAGAAATTATCTTTTACGCTTCTTTGTTATTTTCTCTCTCCTTGCTAGGATGCAGATGTTATCAGGACACCAAGCTTGCTTGTCTCTCTCTGCTGAATAAACTCTTCCTGTCCCACATCCTCCCACCCCCCTTCTCTTGCACCCCCGGAGAAGACATCACAACCATATAATCTCTCACAGCTTCTTTTCCAGACTCTGCACAGACCATCCCCTTCTGTAAACTTGGATGCCATCCAACTGGGGTACAGTGTCCTTGATTAGTTTCATTTTTTCTCAGTTGTCATCACTTTCTTGTCTGCCTCCCTAATCACCTCTCTTACTTGTGGCATATTCCCACATTTCCTTAGCTACTTGTTCCGAGATAATCTCCTAGTTATTTCGAACCATGCTTTTGCTTGGAGTAGCGAGAATAGCCAGCCCCTTCAGGTGAAGGGTGAAGTTGTGAAAGCCTAAGGAAAACTTGGTTTAAGAAAAGGAAACATTGGAATGACTGCCTGTTCTATTCTATTGTTTGATTCTAAATACATTCAGTTAAGAAAAATATTCCTGTTTTTATTATTAAAAAGTGAATCCATGTTCCTGAAGAAAAATTAGAAAATGCCAGAAGACTGTGAAGAAAAAAAAAAAATCCCATCTCATCTCCCAATGCTGATATGATATCCTGTGTCATGGAGTGTGAATGTGTTTGTATATCGCATAGCACATCATACACACTCTTTTGTTGTTTGCTTTCTTCACTCAAAAATACCATGTACAGCTTTTCCTATTAGTAAATACTCATCTTAAGTCAGTTTTATTTTTATTTCATTTTTAAAACACATCTCTTTTATTTTTGGCCATGTCAGGGTCTTGTTGCGGCGCTCAGGCCCTCTAGTTGGGGCACATGGGTTTAGTTCCCCTGCGGCGTGTGGGCTTGAACCCACATACCCTTCATTGGAAGGTGTTTTCTCAACCACTGGACCACCAGGGAAGTCCCCCCAAGTCAGTTTTAAATGGCTGAAGAGTGTTACATTTCATGGATGCACCATAAATCACTAAGCAAATCTTTTCCTGAGCATGTGGGTTATTTCTTTTCTCTATTAATAGTTAATTTAGTTCATCTCTCTTTTTTAAAAAATAACATTCTAGAAAGTACCGCATTCTTGTTCTTTTTGTCTCCCTTGCGCGTGAGTGTGAGTCACAGCCCTCCCCGGTGCTGGTACGTAATTTGTCCTGGACCTGGATTTGTTGTGACTCTGTCTACCTACATCATGTTTCTCTTTGGGGCAGTGACCGCTTGTTTTCCACACTGTTCTGATGTTATACAAACAAGGGTTACGTGGGACTCTGTTTCCAGAGTATGTGGCCCACACAGGCTCCCTCTCCCTTCCTGACTTCCAGCGGAGGCTGGTCTCCAAGTACACACCGTTGTAAACAAAGTTCTCCGAACACCTAGTGATTGACAATGTGGTATATTTTTATTTAAAAGGATTGTTCACTTGCTCCTCTGAAACCTCTTGTAACCTTGACCTTTATATTCCCCCAGTGTTTTAATATTCTTTTAAATGGCAGGCGGGGTAAAACAAGGTGACTTTGATGTTACTTCTGAATAGTAGGCTGGGTCATCTAATGCAAAGTCATAAGTGAATGGCTCTGTATCTTTTGTATCTGTATTGAAATGTATTGAAGATGGGACACAGACATCGCCTGGGTTTCTAATGTGGCTTTTCTCTCTTAGGGTTTGATCGTGGGGTGGGAAAAGTTGTCAGAGGGAATTCTTAGGGAGCCTTGGAGAAGCCCTGAGTGATATTTCTTGACTTCCCTGCAATTTCAGGTTTCTAAATCAAGTCTAGCCTCTTGGCCAAATTTCTGTTCAGTGCATGTAAATGGTAATTAGAATCTGCTTTAGCCAAGAAAATGCAGAGCAGCACACACTGGCCATTTTGGGCTGGCTGGCCTCTGGAAGGGATGGGGGTGTGCACTGCTACCTTGAAGAACCCTGTGAGGCCAGCTTGGTTATGGAAGGCAGGGAAGCTGGGACACAGCAGGTCTGGTGTCCATGCTGCAAAGAGGGTGACTTTAGCCAAACAAACCTGAAAAGTGAGTATTCATGCTGGTGCCTCGGGCTGTTCTTCTGTGCTCAGCTATCGGTTTTCTTTTGATGTTTCTCATTCTTTATGGACAAAGGAGCCTTGCGGGCTACAGTCCATAGGGTCGAAAGAGTTAGACGCTACTGAGCGGCTGAGCATGCTCTCACATTATTTAGTTATGCTGAAAGACTTGAAGAGGAGCCTGAGCTGCAATGCATTTCAAATATAGGTCAGAAGGCCACCGAGGGCTGGTTTGAGAGAGAGAGAGACTAAGCTATGTAACTGAAGCTATGTAACTGAATGACAAATAACCACACAAAACTTCCCATTCCCTCTGGAAATGTTTCTTCAGTCCTGCCCTGTGCTGCTCAGGTACTGTTTTGCAATTCAGTAATGAGTGTCATACCATTTTCCTTCCCTCAAGGAGCCAAATGCATGAGAGATTGAGCTTCTGAATGTGGTGGCCCCAAGTGAAGGAAGTGAGGATTCTCCCTGCTACAGATTTCAGTGAAGAAGATGCTAACAATTGTGAAAAGAAAGTGGATTTGGAATTAAGGACCACTGGCATGGGGTCGAGCAGAGGAATGTGAGAATCGGTCATGGGCAGTGGCTGGCAGGGTGGACTGCTGGATGGGTGTGGGACTGTGACTTGTGGGATCTTAGTGTCCCGACCAGGGATTTTGAACCTGGGCCCTCGACAGTGCAAGTGCAGAGGCCTAACCACTAGACTGCCAGGGAATTCCTGGTTTTGACGTGGGGTGCTCTGCAGGCTTGAGGCCTTGCCTGGTGTTCCTGGAGGTCCTTGAAGAGATGCTTTCCTGATAGTGAGACACTCAGCACTGGGCAGTTCACCTCACTCTAGACCAATGCTACTTGAAGTGTGGTCAGCTGACTGGTGCCATGAGATAAGCACGAACATTGAGAGTAAGCATTTGGAAATTTCTATAGCAGCTTGCCGTTGTGGCCACTTCCAAGTGCACCAGCAGTGGATTAGTTTGTCTGAACAGGATATAGACCCATTTGAGTTTTGTGGTGCTGAAACATTTCGGTTCACGCCTGGCTGAAGCTGAGAACTAGCCATGCGCAGTGGGACCACTGGAACCTCTTAACCTTTCCTCAATGAATAGAAGCGCAACAAAACAAAATAGCCTGGCCCTTCATGACAGTATTATGAGAAACACCTCTCTATACCAAGCACAGAAGTAATGGGAGGTAAGGATGAGGACTCCCAAGTCAAGAGCTTAAATACAAAACCTTTGATCTGTTCCGGTTTCATTTCAGGTTTTTGTCAGCCTACAACCTCCCTTCCCCTCTTCTTTTTCTTCCTTGTCATCAGCATGTGTTCCATGAATATTATTTTCCTATGTACATTACATGCAGTTCTACACGTTTTCTGTACACATTACACATGATTCATATATTTGTCATTTTAAAAAATGTTATAGTATCTGTTGTGTTCATATGTCTCAGGTTCTTAATTCCTCTATTTGGGGGCCATTTTCCGATCCTAAATAGTTCATCTGTGAATATTTTTGTACAAATTAGTTATTTTTCCTCTCGGGTTCCTGAAGTCACAGCAAAGGAGAGGTACTATGTCAAATCAGTTTATTGCTCCCTAGGAGGGTGGAACCGATTTATATTGTGGGGGGGAGATATACAGGTTTTCTTTGTGGCTTCAGGCTGTGGGATTTTAATACCATTTGTCAGTTTAGTAGGCATATAATTGCCTTGGGATTGTTTTAACACACTTCCTTTAGGAGGTAGTGGAGGTATGATTTGAATTTAATATTTTCTTACAGTTAAAACTACATGACCTTAAACAAATGACAGCAAGTTCTTACCAAGCTAAACCTGAATGTTGACATCTTGTAATTTTATCACATTTTACAGTTTGGCTATAAGCTTTTCTTCATTATACTTTACATCTTTCCCCATTCTGTTATCGTTGGTTTCCTGTTTCATTATATTTTGCAATGCACAACTTGTTCATTAGTGTTTACATTGTTACACTCAACTATTTCTTCTCTTCTGATACTGTGTATTTTCTTGGCCAGAAATTATTTTCTTCTTCATAAGTAGGATGAATATACTAGTCTGCTCTTTTCTAGTTTTTTAGATGCTTATGTCTTGGATCTATCTGGACCTCATTATAGTATTTGGTGTAAGATGTGGATCTAAGCTAATTGACTAAGAGTGTTCAAACCCTCAACCTGTTCCTCTCATTGACCATCCTCCCCGTCACTAAGATAACTGCCCCCAAAGGACTATATAGCACTTGTCTTCATGTGGCCAGGAGTGCAGCCAAGAAATCATGCAGGACCTTCTTGTATAAACAGACAGTAAGGAGACAAGAGATAAGAAAGTGTAGATCACTAGATGGGTTAAACTAAGGTGTTTGTTCTATATGAGTAGCTTTTAAAGTGTGTTCTGTTAGTGTGTCTTAACTTTTAGAACTACTGGCAGATTCCTGGGGCAGTGCTTCCAGCTCAGAGTCTCTAGTGAGGGCCATAGGCTGTTTCAGAGGCCAGCGTATATGTGGGATGGAAGATGTCTTTGGGTATTTAGAATAGAATCCTTCCCTACGTGGGGTTGTCTATGAGTGCCAAAGCATTTTTCTCTTTAATTATGGACTTTGTGACAGTATCAAGTGACTCCAGAGATTTAATATTGGATGTTTGGTATATTAAATTTTTATCAAATTCCTTAATAAGTAAAAAATTCTTGGCAATGAAGTTGTAAAGGCTTTATGATTATATTGGAGGTTACATAATCTTGCATTATATAGCTATTCTATATTTTTCTTAAGAAAAATGCTGTACTTGAACATTTTTCTTCTCCTGCTTGCTAATTTCTTGGTTCTCCCACTAGCTACCTAATACATTTTATGACAAATTAATATTTGTTATCCCCAGCCTGTGTGGCTATTAGACTGACCTTTTTCTTCCTTCTGCTTTTTCCCCAAGTAGAAAATAATTGTGATAATAGGAGATACATGTAGCACATAGAACTTTTAACTTGTAATAAATAATTATTAAATTATTAAATACATTATAAATGAATTATGTAAATCAATCTTTACATAATGACTTATAGCACAGTGGGTGTTTCTTCCCCTTTGAACTACACGAAGCCCTGTGAGGTGGGAATTATTGCTAGAGATATGTTTATTGAGGAAAATACTGACTCTCAGAGACTATCTTACAAACTCTGTTGAGGTCATAGAGCTATTTAGTGGCAGTTCAGGATCTCTGGTTTCAAATCTAATATTTCCCCGATTATGTCTTCTGGTTTGAAAACTTTCTGATATCTTTGAAGCATCCTGTCCTGCTAAAAGGATATAAAACTTTATGTTCCTGGAGACTTGCGCTGACCAGTGAGGGAGAACGATGATGAACTATTGAATTGATGGTCTTTGTAAAGAGAACAGACTTGTGGTTGCTAAGTGTGGGGGCTGGGGGAGGGAAGGATTGGGAGTTTGGGATTAGCAGATGCAAACTATTGTATATAGGATGAATAGACAATAGGTCCAGGGCTGGCACAGGGAACTATAATCAAGATTTTGTGATAAATTGTAATGGAAAAGAATAAGACAAAATATGTATAACTGAATCACTTTGCTGTACAGCAGAAATTAACTCAACATTGTAAATCAATTATACTTCAACAAAGGTGGTGCTGGTGGTAAAGAAGCTGACTGCCAGTGCAGGAGATAAAACAGACATGGGTTCGATCCCTGGGGTTGGGAAGATTCCCTGGAGAAGGAAATGGCAACCCACTCTAGTATTCTTGTCTGGAAAATTCCAGGGACAGAGGAGCCTGGAAGGCTACAGTCCATAGGATTGCAAAGAGTTGGACACAACTGAGCGACTAAGCACATATTTCAGTAAAATTAAAAAAAGCATTATTATATGGAATGACGGTCATGGGATCAGCTGCCAGCTTTCTTCTATTCCTGATCACCCCTTACCCCAGTTTGGAGAGTCAGGCAGGCATGTTTATTCCCCAGAGCCCCTGAGGTTCTACCTGACTGTGAGACTGCTGTCAGAGAGCACCGGGGACCCAGGCTTGAGGCAGGAGCTGTGTTAAGTGGCTGTGAGCCCTTGAGGTCACTGCAGGTGACTATGATCGCTGGGTGACCTTTTGCCAGACTTTGTCTTCATCGTTTGTCATTGTTTGCCTTCCTTCCCCTTCTCTGTTTCTGTGTCTAGACTGCTGGACTAACGTTGTAACCTGTCTCTTCTAGAATTCTGAAGGCGGACTCTATGTCTGCATGAATACATTTTTGGCCTTTGGAAGGGAACACGTGGAAAGACACTTTCGAAAAACTGGACAGAGTGTCTACATGCATCTGAAGAGACACGTGCGCGAGGTGAGATACGCGTTTTGGGAGAACGGGGCTTGTGACGTTGTCGTAGTGGGGTTCATCACAAGGAGGTTTTACTGTGCCCATGTGACTCCTCCTTCTCTGGGATGACGGGAAATAGAGGTAGCACTGTTAGCAGGCATTCGTAGCCTTCCCAAACCTTAGCTTAACCAGTCTTATATTTTTCTTCTTGTAATGTTCTGTTCAAAGTTGTTAAAGACATGAGTTGGCCGATAGAAAAATAAGTCAAAAAGTATAGCAAAGTACAGAAAATAATTCCAGAAACACTCATGGATACAAAAATCAGAAATAAAAGAAATTTGGATATTTTTGCTTCAATTTTTTTTTCTTAGGGAAAGAGCTTTTTTTCCCCTACAAGTGCAAGTCTCTTTCGGTTCCCTCCCTCCACAGAAGTAAACACGGTTGTGAACTTGCTGTTTCTCATTCCCATGAATGTCATTATATTTTATTTAAGTATGGGCATTCATGAACAATATGCAGTATGACTTTATATGTTTTAAAGATGTAGATAAATAGTATACTGTTACCTCTAATTCTGCCTAGAGTTTTTCCCTTCAGTGAAATCTCATGCATCTGGGTATACTTCATTCATTTCAGTAGTTGTTTGGTGTTCCATTTTATGAGTACCTTCTCATTTACTACTCTGTTCTCCCGTTTGAAGACATTTAGATTGCTTCCATTTTTTTGTTTGTTTGTTTCTACAGACATTGTACAACATTGTCTACAGACATTTTTACACGTTTCTCCTGGGGGAACATGTGCAAGATTCTTTCAGAAATAGATCTACACGTGGCAGTGTTGGCTCATGCATGTTGTTATCTTCATTTTTACTGGACATTGCTAAATCCATCCTTAGTGGTTGTACCAATGCACATTCCAGTTTGCTCTGATTATGCGTGTCTGTTTCCCCAAACCCTCACCAGTGCTTGGTCAGAATTTTGATGTTTGCTAATGGAATGGTTGTAAAGTAGCATTTAAATATTTAGCATTTTCTCCTGTGAGGGTAGAAATGTCTTTTCATTCCTTTTGTTGGCCATTCTCCTTTTCTTCTCCATGACTTGCCTATTTATATTTTCAGCCTATTTTTCTATGGATTTATCTTTTTCTTAAAAGTTTGATTAGTTCTTTTTACTTCCTGGATACCAAAATTTTGTCTGTTATAGACACACTTTTCTGATGTTCTGTGGCTTATCTTTTTACTTTATGAATTATTTTGTAGAACAGAAGGTTTTTTTTAATTAGTTGTTTTTTTTTTTTTTTTGCTGCATAACTCAGCATGTGGGATCTTAGTTCCCTGACCAGAGATCAAACCCTTGCCCCCCTGCATTGGAAGCACAGAGTCTTAACCACTCCAGGAAAGTCCTATAGAACTGGTTTTGAATTTTGATGTAGTTAGGTTTATTAAACTTTTCTCTTATGAGTTGTGCTTTTTCTATCTTGCTTAAGAAATTGTTCCCCCCCCCCAAAAAAGAAATTGTTTCCCAACTCAAGGTCATAAAGATATTTCTTCTAATATTTTTAAAAGAAGTGTGTGTGTGTGTGTGAGAGAGAGAGAGAGAGAGAGAGAGAGGGTGAAAGACACACAGAGAGACAGAGATTGTGAATGTTTTAATGTTCTAACATTTTAGATCTTTAAATCATCTATAATCTATTTTTATATTTGTGTCAAGTGTGGGAATCTGCTTTTTTCCTTATATTAATGACCAATTGTCCCACTATTACTGGAGAAGTACAGCCTTTTTCAATGACTTATAGTGCCATTTTGAAAAATATTTAAACTTGCTACTCACACTTGTGTCAGCTTGGAGATGCTCAGTTCTGTATGTTGCTCTTATTTGTGTCCTTGTGTTGATGCCTCAAGTCTTGATATCCAGGAGTATGAGCACTTTTTCCATGTTCATTTTT
This sequence comes from Bison bison bison, assembly GCF_000754665.1. Lineage (NCBI taxonomy): Eukaryota > Metazoa > Chordata > Mammalia > Artiodactyla > Bovidae > Bison > Bison bison. Next base: position 1,223,664 of record NW_011494939.1, read on the forward strand.
TTCCCGAAATTTCCTGGATTTGAATGTTTATTTTTCCATATGGATTTTGGAATCAGTTAAAAAATACTGTTGAGATTTTGATCACGGCCGCATTGATTTATAGATTGATCTATAGTATATATCATTGTCTAAGGGATTTGGTGATGGTCAGGGAGGCCTGGCGTGGTGCAATTCATGGGGTCGCAAAGAGTCGGACACGACTGAGCGACTGAACTGAACTGAAGCTCCATGAGGGCAGGGAGTCTGGTCTGTTTTGTTCACCTCTGGGTCCTCAGCATGTAACAGTACCCAGCACATAGTAGGTACTTCATAAATACTGACCGAATGACTATTCAACATGGCATACCTCTCTATTGATTCAGGTCTCTTTTATGTCCTTCAGTAATGTTTTATAATTTTCAATAAAGAAACTTTAATTTTATTAGACTGTTTAAAAAAACATTTGTTTATTTTTGGCTTTACTGGGTCTTCGTCGCTGCGAGGGCTTTTCTCTAGTTTCAGAGTGGGGGCTGCTGTCTAGTTTCTGTGTGTGTGCTTCAGCAGTTGCTGCATGTGGGCTCAGTAGTTGTAGCTCCCGGGTTCTAGAGTACAGGCTTAGTAGTTATGGCTCTTAATTGCCACCTGCCACGGACTTAATTGCCCTGAGGCCTGTGGGATTTTCCCAGATCAAGGATCTAACTGGTGTCCCCTGCATTGCAAGGTGGATTCTTTAACCATTGGACTGCCAGGGAAGCCCTTATTAGATTTTTTTTTAAGGTATCTATCCTATAATTTCTATGGGCTTCCCTGGTGCCTCATTGGTAAAGAATCTGCCTGCCAATGCAGCAGATGTGGGTTTGATCCCTGGGTCAGAAAGATCCCCTGGAGAAGGAAATGGCAACCCACTCTAGTATTCTTGCCTTGGGAAATCCCATGAACAGAGGAGCCTCGTAGGCTATAGTCCATGAGGTTGCAAAGAGTCAGACATGGCCTAGTGACTAAACAACAACAACATAATTTTTGTAACTGTTATTACTGTTGTCTTTTACCTTTTAATGTATTTAAATTGGTTATCCATGTTGTTTGGAGATGTTATTAATTTTCAAATATTAATTTTATGTTTGGCAATACTGTTCAATCTTCATCTTAGTCCTAATGGTTTATAAATTATCTTTGATCTTCCATAATCAATGCTGATTTGAAGTTCATTTCATCTCTCACCCTAGCCTACCTAATATGTTCTCTGTTTAAGTTTTGGACAAAGGAGAGATCCCCCAGTTGGACAGTGGGGAGAAGAGGAAGAAAAAAGACCAGGAGGTTAGACAGATCGTAAACTGAATGGTTAGCTTTAAAGTATTCTAACACTGGCCTGATACTATATGATTTCCATTCACTACTCCTGTTAGGCGGGGCATAGCGATTCTGATGAAGTTTGTGTTGTATCATCTGTCTTAACATAAAGTAATGAAGTTTTAGGAGACTGAAAAAAAAAAAAAAAGGAAGAAGCTGAGGCCCAGAGACTTGAAATAACTTGCTCCAGGTCACAAAGCTAGTGGCAGAATTATAGAATGCAATTACTTCTGCCTCTGAAATTTTAAGTTTAATGTTTCACTCTCTGACCACAGTTCTCTCTCATTTTAGCTCTTTCACTCATTTATTCCTGTTTTAATCTGTTTAGCTTGCTTCTCAGCATCTGTGACTTTAAACATTCTCTTATCACCACTACCCTCAACTGACCCTCATCCTGGTGTCTTGCCTCCTTACGGTCCTCCAGAACCCCGCCTCCCCCACTGCACCCCCGGTCTGTCCATCGGTGTCATCCTCCGCTTCCGTGGATGTACTGCCCACGTGCACTGCCTTGCGGTTGGGGACTATGTCAGATTCCTGGCCTTTCCCCTTCTGCTGGGCCCTCTCACTGCCCAGAACACCTAGCATGTTCCTTCTGTGCCAGTGGATGCTTACTGCAAGACTTTACCCGTGCCTCCCTCTTCATTCTCCAAAAATGATCAGACCTGCGCTTTCCAGAGGAAACAGGGACCCTGGACAGAAACCTTGAGCTCCTGCCTCACCTCCTGGGAGCTCATTTGCAGTGGTTCTCCTTTTGTTTCCTCCCATCTCAGCAGAAAGCTGTGCCCTCTCAGTCCTCGTGGTCCCGTTTCCTCCTACTTCAGAACCTCCATTCACTCCACTCCCTCTTACATTTCCAGCATCTCCCTCTTCTTTTTTCTCACACCTTAAAAAGGAGCATGCCTCAGAACTCTAAGTTGAGTCCTGCTTCAGTCATCCCATCCTTCAATTGAAGCTTTAAAACTTCTACGCTCACCGTCTCGATACAGCCCGCTTTAAGTTCAACACTGCTGTTCAGTTAACCTTCCTGTGAAGCAGCTAAAACTGCCGAGGTTGTCAGTGACCTCTTAGTTGCCAGAGCTGGTAGATATGTTTTAGCCTTGAGTTTTTCAGTCTTTAAACTTGTTTTTCTTTTGGAACTTCTCCTCCTCTGCTTTCTTTGGCACCATTCTCTGCTGGGTTTTCTCCCCTGTCGGACTGCCCTTTCTCACTTTGACTAGCATTGTTTCGTTTCTTTGTTCCTACATCCTAGGAAATACTGGCACTTGCTCATCCTCATCAGGGCCATCCACAGCCTTGTTTGGCCACTATGTCTGAGCTGATGACTTCTCAATCAGTGTCCCTCCAGAGCTGAAGGTCTGACCATCTGACTTTGACCTGGCCTCCTCTACTCAAATGCCTCATAGGTACTTCAAGCTTGTTGCACTCAGACTGAATGAATTATCTGCTTTCTCACCGTGTTCTTTGTCTTGAATTCTAGAGGCTTAGACATCCTTTGATTCTGCTCTCATTCCATGGCAGGCTGGTTATCAAGTCCAGTTATTCGGGCATTCCAAACAGCCCCAAATTCCTTCCTGTCCTCTTCATCCCTGCTGTTCTTGTCCGAGTACTTGTTATGCCTTAAAAGGGCTAATGCTGTAGCTTCCTGACTTGCCTTCCTTCCTTCCAATGTGCTGTCTTCAGTGCCCTGCCCACCCCCGCCCCGCCCCCCTGAGTCTGCATGCTGCACTCAGAGTGACCTTTTCACCCGGTGTGCATCTGTGGCACACTGAAGCTTAAATCTTGAATGTCTTTCTCTTTGTTGTAGGATGAAGTCCAGACTCTTCTGTATATGATTATAAGGCATTCCATGATCTGACCCCTGTGACCTTTCCAACCTTCCCTTCTACTGCATCAGCTCCATTGCCCTAGATATAGCAAACCCCTTCTCTTTCCTGGAACACACCATGATTTCAGGCCTTATGCATGCTGTTTTCTGTTTTGGGGGATGCCCTCCTTTCATCCCTATTCCTTTTATATCTGTTGTACTCCCTGTGGTCAGCATATCCGTATATCTATCCATCATCCCCCCACTCATTCATGTTTCATCCATCCATCCAACCAACCAACCAACCAATCAACTAGCATAATTGCTCTATAGCTGCTATCCACCAGGCCCACTGCTCTTCTTAACTCACCAGCCCTGCCCACCCCTTGCATCCCCAGAAGAACCATCATTTCTTCCTTATGATGTCATCCTTACTTCTCTTAACACTGGAATCCGTTGTGCTGTTTGTTTGCTTTCGTGCTCCCCTCTGCTGCTGGTGAGCTCCTCAAGGGATGGACCGTGTCTTCACTCACTTTGCAGCCTGAATTCCAACACAGAGCCTGACAGTCACGTCTGTGGCTGAGGAATTCCAGTTTCTCAAGCCAAGTCACCTAGTGGTGACTGATGCAGGCACAGAGGTAATGGTCTTTGGAAGGAAGGTCTTTTCTTTTTTTTTCTGAATGGAATCAGACCTAATCTGAGTCTGAGGTGTGACTCTCACATTTGGGGAAAGCCTCACAGTCCAGGAGGTCTCCCTGAAACTCCTCCTTTCTCCCCACACTTTCATGCAGGAGTGGAGGGGACAGTGAGATTGGAACAAGCAGAAGGATGCTGTAAACGTCTGTAGAGAGATTACAAGTGACCTCCAGGACTGTTCAGTGTGGATGGTTAAATATACCTTTGGTGAAGGTTTTATCTCGTCCTTTTTTGAGGCAGGTTGGTGGAGGGAAGGGGAGCAGAGACTCTGAGACCTTGGAGGAGATAGATTCTAAGAGCCGTAACATGAATGTAGCATTAGTATTTGGATAGACAAGTTTTTGAGCTAAAGTGAAGTGAAAAAGTCGCTCAGTCGTGTCCAACTCTTTTCGACCCCATACACTATATAGTCCATGGAATTCTCCAGGCCAGAATACTGGCGTGGGTAGCCTTTCACTTCTCCGGGGGATCTTCCCGACCCAGGAATTGAACCTGGATCTCCTGCATTGCAGGCGGATTCTTTACCAGCTGAGCTATCAGGGAAGCCTGGTAGTTGCTTTTTTTTTTTTTTCTGAATGGAATCAGACCTAATCTGAGTCTGAGGTGTGACTCTCACATTTGGGGAGAGCCTCACAGTCCAGCAGGTCTCCCTGCAGCTCCTCTCCTCCTTTCTTCCCACGCTCTTTTGAGCTAAAGAGTCCAATAATTTTACTTTCCTGTGGGACCTATAAACTTATAGTAGAAGCTATAAAAATTTATTGGGAGAATCACAAAGATGAGTCCACTTTCAATGCCAAATAATGAAATATGGGAAAGAAGAGTTAAGACTGATAGGCTGCTGCTGCCACTCAGTCGCATCCAACTCTGTGAGACCCCAGGGACTGTGGCCCGCCAGGCTCCTCTGTCTGTGGAATTCTCCAGGCAAGAATACTGGAGTGGGTTGCCATTTCCTTCTCCAGGAGATCTTCCAACCAATGGATTGAACTCGCGTCTCCTGCATTGGCAGATGGATTCTTTACCACTGAGCCACCTGGGAAGCCTCTAATAGTGATAAGAGGGTGAACTAAAGAAGCAGCAGAGCCTCGGTGCTGCCTTAACGGGTGGCTGCTTGAAAGGATGCTGGGGTTTGACCCACACAACTGCTAAGTGTTTGAAATGTGCTCTTTGAGTAACGAGAAGAACATTTTGGTCATTTGAGGCAAACATTTTAATAGCCTCTTTGAGAGTCGAACATTTTGTGCGAGTATCAAAAGGGTAATGAATGACTTCTTTTGCAAAACCACTTGAGAGCAGTTTCACCGCTGCAGGGGACTTCTGCCAGAAATAGAAAATACACGGAGCTTAGGGGTAAACGGTCACCAGTGGGAGCTCCAAAAGTGTTTCGGGAGGTTAGACTGGGGCTTCTTATGACCAGAATATCAGCAGCTCTTTATTGGTATTTATGAACTCTTTCCAACAGCAGTTGTTGTGAGCACTGAAGACCAAGCACAGGGCTTAGTGAATAGCAGGGGAACAATAGCCTCCCTCCTGGAGCCACCGTCCCCCCAGGGCTCCTCTGGCCTCGGGCATGGACTCCAGCCTTTTGGAAACACTTGCCCACTTGAAGTGTCCCCTTCACCCTGACCCCTGGCTTCACTTCCCTTCCCAGAGGTACTTTCTTGATAATTTGGTGAAAGCATAATCAGGTGGACCATTACCTTTGCCTTCCCCCTCCCTTCATGGACATGGGTCAAGTTCTTGTTTATCCTGGCATCTCTAGTCCAGATTGAATATTTCCTCTTGGCCTTTTATGAAAACTAAGAACCTCTGAGGTGCTACCCCAACTCCCAATCATCTGTCCCAGAGGCTGCATTTTAACAATCTCTTGTTTTCTTTTCAGAAGGTAAGAGGCGCATCTGGTGGCGCTTTACCTAAAAGGAGGAATTCCAAGATGTTTTTAGGTAATGTAAATAGTTGTTAACAGTTTTCTGTGTGTGGGGGTGGGTGGGTGGGTGGGTGACTGCACATGTTTGATTTGGAGGAACTGGCTGTTTACTGCTCTACAGTTTAAAGATGAGAGGAGCCAATTTCACTGGAGATGGTCTGTCTCCACTTTGTGTTTACCTGTGGTGAAGGATGCTTCCAACATACTTGCAGGGTTAGTGTTTTGAAGCAATTAGGCTGATAGTGCCTGGAGAGAAATTGTGCTTCTGCTTCTGGTCTCCTTTTTCACTGCCTTTAAAGAAGAGACAGGTTTTTGTTTTTTTTTTTTTCTTTTCTTTTTTTTTAATATTAGCCAAACTACAGACTTTATTTGTATTTCACTATTTTTTTCTACTAATATTGTTTTTATTGTTGCTATAGTATCCCATGTTGCATTTGGTTGTCATGTTTCCCTAATCCTGTCTAATCTGTGATAGTTCTGTAGACTGTTAAAATCTTTTAATAATTGTGACACTTTTGAAGAGTACTGGACAGTTATTTTGTGGACTGTACCTCAATTTGGATTTATCATGTGACTTCATGGTAAGCCTGAGGTCATGCATTTTTGGCCAGAATTCCTCAGAAGTGATGGGGCCCTCTTCAGGGAGCACAGGAAGCTGAACAGGTGATGTTTAACCTTGCTCACTTGTTAAGGTGGTGTCTGCTGGGTTTTTCCACTGTGAGGTTAAGGTATAGTTAATAAATATTTTGAAAGTGATACTTGGAGATGATACTAATACGTTTCTCCTCAAGTTTTTGTTCACTAATTTTATCATCCATTAGTGGATCTTGCCTGCAACAATGTGGTGTTTGTCTAATAGTGATTTTCTGTCTCCCTCATTCAGAAGAGCCAGTTTTGCTCATACAAGTGAGGACTGGCTTCTACTCATGTAATCATGATCATATTTCATATTAAACTTCCTGTATGGTTTTCCCAGAAAAACAAATGGTTTGATAATTTTTGACCAGGCAAGTTTGTATCTGGAAATGCCTAGGATTATTGTTTGGAAGGAATTTCAAAATTGTTTGCATGTTGTAATTTTATTTTGGTTAAAAAAATGATATATGCATACATGTGTATGTGCATCTCTATGTGTGTACATAATGCATGTATGTATGTATATACTTACATATATGTGTGTATATGTATGTATGTATATGTGTGTACATACATACTCATATACATATATAACTGAGAGCCTAGTAGTGTCTGGCAAAATGTGCTCCAAATTGTTAATAGTAACTCCTTCCTGATGGTGAAATTGAGGTGACATTAGTTTTCATCTTTTTGCTTATTTGTGTTTAAATTCTTTTTCTATAACAAAAAGACACATTGATTATTTGAAAAGTAAAGCCATTGAATGTCTTGGAGCTGAGTTTCCTTCATGGTTGGCTTCTCTGTTACTCTGCACTGGGTCCGCTCTTGCTGTCTTCTCTCCGTATTTTCAGCCCATGGTTTTCTTTATGAGGCTTATCTGCAGTTGGTCTTTCCACACTGGCCAATCTTTCCCACTGCTCCGCATGGCTTTGGACCACAACCCAGGTTAACCAACTAGCCTCGGAGAAGCTTAGAATAAGTCTGAAAGCTGAAATGATTGAATGCGTTTTGACGTTTTGGTTATAAGCCTTCGGCTCCCTTGCACTACTGGTGATAATGAACTTCTTCTGAGTGAAATGACATCAGCATGGCATTCTTAAACATCCTGATCTGCTGTTGTTTTTCATTATTTTCTTTGGTTGAGTAAAGGAGTTAGCTGACCTCTTGTCCTTTAACCTTTGTGTTTTTTTACTCAAAAGACCTTGCAGTTTGATTTTTCTAATTATCATATTGGTGGTAGAGGATATTGTCAAGTAACTTTTAACAAAAGAATCCAAAGGTAAGCATTGAGGTTTTGTGCTTCTTACTATGTGAACCCTTCCATTGCTTCCTGGGAGCGCTAGCCCACCCTTTCATTTCAGTGGGACTTTTTCTATGGGCTGCTCTCTGTGTTCTCTCAACATTTCATGTCTTAGAAAGCCAGAAACTCACAATCCAGCAAAAATGTTCTATTTGGATTGTACCAGTTTTTTAAAAACTTAAATTTGAATGTCATTGGCACGCTGGGACTTGCCCTAGGCCCCAGTTCTTTCTGTGATTTTATACTCAGACACTTCACTAACTTATATTAGTAGGAATTATGTTTCACAAACCCTGATTTAAAGCCTCAACTGGTGCTTCATAGCTCCCAGTAGCAACCACTATACTCTTGCCACACTGATCATAGCTCTGTTTTAAAGGTGGTGTGGCCGGTAAATTAATTTCAGTGAAGGACTGTATTAGACTTGTGCTGTGCTGTGTTCCCGTCATGTCCGACTCTTTGCAACCCCATGGACTGTAGTCCTCCAAGCTCCTCCGTTCATGAGTTTCTCAGGCCAGAATACTGGAGTGGGTTACCACTTCTTCCTCCAAGGGATCTTCCTGACTTAGGGGTCAAACCCACGTCTCCTGTGTCTCCTGCATTGACAGGTGGATTCTTTACCACTGAGCCACCTGGGTAGCACTGTATTAGACTTACCTCTGGTTTATTTAACAGGAATTATAAAATATTGGTGAATTTAAATGAGGTAGATGTTAATTTCTTTTATTTCATGTAGAGGATGTTGGGAAACAGCAAATCCAGGCTGATGTGATGCCCTCATATTCATCAGATTCTAGGTTCTTCCCATATTTCTGTTTCACCCTCCATCCTGGTCTGTGATTTCTAACCTCATGGTCACTTCATGGTCCAAAATAGCTGCTAGAATTCCAGCCATCACATCCCCATTCTGGAAAGCAGGGAAGAAAAAGGGGAAGGGACAAAAGAATCTAATCTCCCAGTTTATTCATTTTCCTTTTGTCAGCGTTCTCACAGATCCCCATGCCACACTATACTTCTCTGGTCAGGAATTGATCACATGCCTATGCTGTGTGCTGCATAGGAGGCTGGAAAGCAAAGTCTGTTAACTGGCTTCACTGAGTAAAGTCTGTTAATAAGGAAGAAGGGGAGAGTAAGGACTTCCCTGGTGGTTCAGTGGCTAAGACTCCATGGTTCCAATGCAGGGGGCTGGGATTTGATACCTGGTTAGCGAACTAGATCTTACATCCCACACCTGAGAGTTCGCATGCTGCAGCTAAAGATCCTGCATGCCACAACTAAGACCTGGCATAGCCAAAGAAATAAATAAAGACGAAAAAAGGAGGAGGAGAGAGTGAATACTGGGACGCAGCATGTAGCCCCTGCCATAATTTCCTTCCCTAAAAAGGGACATTGGGCATTTCTTCAAGAAAAGGAAATGAGCTCAGAACTCTTTTGCAGCCTCTTTGTTTCTTTGACTAGAAAGTACCTTTTCACTGCTATTGAAATGTAGTTATGATGACCCATCACGAAACACAGGCAGATGACTAATGCTTTCTCCTGGATAGAGGCTTTTTATCCCGTTTCACTTAATGACTTTATGACTAATTCCTTTCCAGTTGGCTCAATACTAACATTGAAACCACTGAATCATTCAGTTGTGACCTTCATATTGATTTTAAAAGGGAAACTGAGGCCATTAGCTAGTGCTGTATGCTTATCCAAGTCTCCTGAGCCCCATTCTGCCCCTACATTCAAGTTAACTCTTTCTCCTGATTACCTCGATAGTCATCTAAATGAAATCCTAGTTAAGGATCCATCCCTCAGTTTTCATTTTTATGGGTAACTCTTTTTAGAATCAACAGTGACAGTTATTGGTGATTTTTGAATCAGAGAAATTTTGTGCTTCTCCTAGGAGAGAAACTTAAAATTAGAATTTTAAAAATATCCTTTGAAATATGTAGCACATGGACAAAGCTTAAAATTGAAAAGTTTTAAGAGCCTCTGTAACAAAAAGTAAGTTTTTCTCCCTTCCCTATGTCCCAGCCACTTAGTTACCCTGAGACAAATAGTAGTTTCTGTTTGTACCTCCTTATGTATGTTGATTATTCCTCCAGTAATAGTTTAGACCTATGCCATGCTTTTAGATTTTATTTGTGTAGGTGGTGGGGAGCCATTAATACTTTGGTTCCCAAACTGTGTCCTGAGGCACTCCAGGTTGCCACAACAAACTCACAGGTAAATCACAGGATATTTTAACTCCTTAAGGGAACACAATGATGGTTGAACATTGCATGATTGAGTAGCTTGGTGCAGTCTCACTATTAGAGTATCGCAAAGAAAGGCAAGGCCAAAGAATGCTCAAACTACCGCACAATTGCACTCATCTCACATGCTAGTAAAGTAATGCTCAAAATTCTTCAAGCCAGGCTTCAGCAATATGTGAACCGTGAACTTCCAGATGTTCAAGCTGGTTTTAGAAAAGGCAGAGGAACCAGAGATTAAATTGCCAACATCCACTGGATCATGGAAAAAGCAAGAGAGTTCCAGAAAAACATGTATTTCTGCTTTATTGACTATGCCAAAGCCTTCGACTGTGTGGATCACAATAAACTGTGGAAAATTCTGAAGGAGATGGGAATAGCAGACCACCTCACCTGCCTCTTGAGAAACCTGTATGCAGGTCAGGAAGCAACAGTCAGAACTGGACATGGAACAACAGACTGGTTACAAATAGGAAAAGGAGTACGTCGAGGCTGTATATTGTCACCCTGCTTATTTAACTTGATGCAGAGTACATCATGAGAAACGCTGGGCTGGAAGCACAAACTGGAATCAAGATTGCTGGGAGAAACATCAATAACCTCAGATATGCAGAGGCCATCACCCTTATGGCAGAAAGTGAGGAAGAATTAAAGAGCCTCTTGATGAAAGTGAAAGAGGAGAGTGAAAAAGTTGGCTTAAAGCTCAACATTCAGAAAACTAAGATCATGGCATCCAGTCCCATCACTTCATGGGAAATAGATGGGGAAACAGTGGAGACAGTGGCTGACTTTATTTTTTTGGGCTCCGAAATCACTGCATATGATGACTGGAGCAATAAAATTAAAAAATACTTACTCCTTGGAAGGAAAGTTATGACCAACCTAGACAGCATATTAAAAATCAAAGACATTACTTTGCCAACAAAGGTCCATCTAGTCAAGGCTATGGTTTTTCCAGTG
>NW_011494939.1:1235000-1294285 GCF_000754665.1 Bison bison bison
CTGACTGAAACCTCGGGGGAGCTTACATTCCACCCTTTTTGCCTTTAACCTTGACATTCATGCTTGATGAGGAATAGGAATGGCACCCCACTCCAGTACTCTTGTCTGGAAAATCCCATGGACAGAGGAGCCTGGTGGGCTGCCGTCCATGGGGTTGCTAAGAGTCGGACACGACTGAGCGACTTCACTTTCACTTTTCACTTTCATGCACTGGAAAAGGAAATGGCAAGCCACTCCAGTGTTCTTGCCTGGAGAATCCCAGGGACGGGGGAGCCTCGTGGGCTGCTGTCTATGGGGTGCACAGAGTCAGACAGGACTGAAGCAACTTAGTAGCAGGTGGAAAACAGAGCAGCTGCAGAAAGTTCCTGGAATAGACCTGCTCAGGAAACTTATCTGTGCACATAATGACCAGAAGTTTCAAGGAAACTCCATTTTGTCCATTCTTTCTGAGTAGGTCATAGAGCAGGGTCTGGGCTCAAGGAGCTGCCCCCATACCATCATGGGAGGGTTCGCAGTTGGTCACATTTCCCAGCACTGATGCAGAAGGCTGCTCACTTCTAGCACACAGATTAACAAATTAATGTTAGTTAATTTGTTACAGTCTGGCTGAGAGAACCCTGAGCCTGGCTTCAGAGCCCTGGCTTGATTTAGAGATCCTTTCCTCTGCTGTGCCGCTTCGTAGTGACTTCTTGGAATGGCTGTGGTCCCAGCTACTTCTCAGGGATCTGAGCAGATCACTGAGGTAGAGTTCAAGAAGGGGTATTATAAAATAAAATTTGTTTTTTAACTTAGAGAAGAAGCCCATCCAGGAATTACCAGTTCATTGTCCCAGTAACTGTTTGGAAGAGGTTGGGGGTCCTTTTTCTGCTGTTCCCTAGCCCTTAGTTACCCTGTAGGTTCCTTAACTAGATATTTTGGGCTGGTGACACTCTAATTATAAAAATTTAGAAATTGTAGACATATTTAGAATCAAAGGGTCATGTATATTCAGGGGAAACTTTAACTTTGCCAGTTAGATTCAGAGTGTAGGTTACCTCTGCTGAATGTGGGCTTCCCTGGTGGCTCGGATGGTAAAGAATCTGCCTGCAATGCAGGAGACCAGAGTTTGATCACTGGGTCAGGAAGATCCCCTGGAGAAGGGACTGGCAAGCCACTCCAGTACAAAGCTCTGCTTTTTTGCATGACAGCAGTCTTGCTTTTTTAACAGACATCAGTTACCAATGTAAAAAAGCCCCAAACTGAAACAACACTTTGGATGTGCTAGCTTTGCTTTTGTCTTTAACATGCTGGTGCTGTTAACTTCCTAAAGTCTCCTTTCCAGACGTTTGTGGAGTGTGTGGTGTGTGCTGGGCATTGTGCCGGGACTAGTGATTTGAAGGTGGATAAGACTCACTCCCTGCGCTTAGAGCTTACCGTCTAGAAGCATCTGAAGTTTATATCTTCTCCACATTTGGATCACGTAGATGATCCCCCGTGATATCCTGGTCCTCCTGAAACTGACCACAGCACTGCTTTGGAGCTGTCCGCCAAAGGGAAGGGAGGGCGCTTGTGCTTCTGTTAGTTGTTAATAGTGTGGAGAAGAGAGGACAGTGATGGTGAGGGTGATGTGGGAGTGATGGCAGCTATTCTGTGGAGCCCCTCGCCCCTACCAGATCCCAACCAGGTCCTTAAACCTTATCTTCTTTGATTCTCTCAACAGTGGTACTGGGTAGCTAATATTGTCTGTCGTCTCCTCGTGAGGAAGATGAACTTGGAAAGAACTTTCCCAGGCTTATGTAGCTAGTCAATGTCAGGGTGGGATTTTTTTTTTTTTTTTTTGACTTAGTTTATCATTGTTTTTGGCCAGGTAAGATTTAAATTAGCATTATGAATTGTGTATGTTTTCTCTGGAAAAAAAAATTTAGATTATGTGTTATATGAGCTGAATCTATACACAAAACCAAAAGATTTATACTTTGGTTATTCAAAATTATTATGCACAATATGATAAAGAAGAATTTAAGAATAAAGTTCGTCCCCTTGTTCTTTTCTTTTTTTTGGCCTCACTGGCCAGGGATCGAACCTGTGCCCTCGGTAGTCAAAGTGTGGAGTCCTAACTCACTGAACTGCCATAGAATTCCCCATATTCATTGTTTTCATTTGTTCAGATTTCCTTCCAATTTTTGTCTATGAATATAACTAGTATAAAGTTGTCTTTTCAGTGAGGATGAACTTTATAATTTTAGCATTAACATGTTATAAAAATTTTCATGTTTCTACACAGTCTAAAAAATATCATTTAAGTAATATTCTAGTGGGTTAAACACCATTCTCATTGAACATTTAGGTTCTAAGTTTTAAAAATTAGATACTGGGACATTCTTATTTTTATAACATAGGATGTCTATCTTTGTTTGAATATTTTCTTTAAATAAAAGCCCTAGTTACTTCTTAACCTCTCAGACTCTTCTTTGACATTGTTTTTTGTGAAAACCACCTGTTATGGCTACCTAACAATGTTATTTGTTTATTTTGGCATTTCCGATCCTTATTATTTAGAACCTTTTATTAAAATGTGTACACTGTGTTCCAGCTGTTTCTCACTTTCCACTTAAAACTGCTCTCCCTTGGGAAATTTAAGAGCAGATTTGTACATAAAAAGGTTCCAGGTTGAGGCTTTTGAGGCATACAACAAGGTAGTAACAGAATCTAGATCCCTTGGTTCTCAGCTGGCTGCTTCATCTAGTAAAATAACTTTCTCCTGTTTACAGAGCCCGTATTTGCGTACCTGTTTGTGTGTGTGTGAGTGGAAGATGGCTTGAGAGCTCTTAGTCACTATAGTTCCAAATGTCTAAATATCCAAACACGATCTGGGTTTCTGCCATCCATGTGAATGCAAGGCTGAAATGTCCATGTAAATATTGTGACAGGACATTTCCTTGAGCCTTTGCCTAACCTTTCCCAGAGACTAGCCAAGCAAAGAGGTGATGACTTGATAGATACCAGGCCAGACTTCCTTACTGAAAATCCTCCATGACCTGAGGGCAACAGGACTGCTTAGATTATAGGGTCCCCCCTCTGGCTCAGTATCTTAATAACTCTTAGTGGGGAGGGGGAGGGTAGGAAAGAGGGACAGAGGGAGGGAAATTGAGATTTTATTTTAAAATAGGTCACCAGTAAATGGTAAGAATTATTATGTGCCAGGTCTCTTGTTTATAATTTATTTATTCTCCATATAAACTGTGTGAGATAAGTTTTATTATCTCCATTCTACAAATGAGGAAACTAAGGCTTAGGGAATTTGTGACTTGACCAAAGAAACATTAATTTTGGAGCCAGAGTTGAAGGTGGGCTTATCTGCTCTCAAATCCATGTACTTTCTTCTGTTGTGTTGGAGAAATATTCCGTCCTATTCTTGTGAAATCAGGAGCCAAGTACCCGACAAGTCATAATGACCAACCTCTTCCTTTTAACATCTGTAAGAACTGAACATCTAGTGCAAATGAATGCTTTAGGTATAAAGCTTTATGATGTGACTCAGTCTTCTTTGTCCATCTGTTGCTAGTAGATAAGCGTGTACAACTTAGGGAGGATGGAAAGGCCTCCTGGTCCTGGCTTGGGGCAGGTGAACGGCTGGATTGTCAGCCCTGTGAGCTTCTGGCTTTCCCAGTGAGTGCTGCCTTGGTGTGCTATGTTCTTTCTTCACTTCTTGTTCTTTGTTTTTGTTTTCTCCTCAGATCTAGATACTGATGACGATTTAAATAGCGACGATTATGAATATGAAGATGAAGCCAAACTTGTTATATTCCCAGACCACTATGAAATAGCCCTACCAAATATTGAGGAGTTACCAGCCCTGGTCAGTGAGTGTGCACGGCTGCTAGCTAGATGCGCGTGACTCTCTGTGTCAGGTGTGTGTGTGCGTGTGTCAGGTGTGTGTGCTGGGCGGTGGGGAAGGCAGGGTGAGTGAGAGAGGAAGAGGAGACTGAGCAGAAACAGGAGCAGATTGCTCCTCGTCTGCAAGAGGGCCCTGCAGGGTCCCTTGCAGTAACACTGGGCCACATGCCCTCTGCTGCTGCTGGCTGGCCTCCTCCACGTGGGCTGGCTTCTCGTCACCCGTGAATCACAGTCTTGTGCTTAGATTTTCAAACTGTGTCCCTGAGATGTGCAGGAGAGGGATTGCCTCCCCTTTAGAGGGACGCCTACAATTTTTCTCTCTTCTGCATGTTGGCCTTCCGTGTATAATTTTGTTTGGGAAACATAAAAGAGTTCCACTGAGAAACAATAGCAACACGAGTTTGAAAATAACCAAGTGTTTAGAAATCACAGGTGTGCAGGAGCTTTGTGGGAGTGTATTCTTTTAGGACAGAGCCTGCTTTCTAGGTTTTAGAATTGAGATTTCGTGGTGAGTGTTTGCCCCTTCCTTTCTTTTTTGTGAAGCACCTTTCATCTTCCTGGACAACTTAAAGCCGAGGGCGGGGTGGTGGTGGTGGTATGAGGAAGCCAGTTTCTGTTTTACTTTGCTTCCTGAATTCTGTGGGGCCCAGACTATTTTCCTACTCTCCCCTCATTTCCTGTATTGTCTCCACTGCCTCATCCTTTTTTGTGTTCTTTTCTCTTTCTTTTCCTCTTTTCTACTCTGTTGCATCCTGACTTCTCAGAGTCTGGCCACAGATAGCAGAGTTAGACATTCCAGCTCATTTTTTCCCTCCTCAAGGTTTGCTAAAACCAAGGCTAAATCTCTAGGTCCCCGATTCTTCCAAATGTTGTATGACTGTCTATAGCCTCCTCCCTGCTCACATGCCCCTGCCAAGGTGGCACATTTGTGCTTGGGGTTCCCATGGCATTAGGGGTGAGGTTTCCACCATTCAGCCAGTTTTTCCTCTGATCTACTTTATACCTAAACATAAAACCACAGAATTGAAAAATTTGTGTATTTAGCTGTTATAGCTCTTTCCTCTAATTATTTGATCTAGCATATCCTTTTTATTACAATAGTACCAAGTGCATGGCTTTTAGCAATGTATACAGAATTAAATTACCTCTACTTTCTGCAGTTTCCTGTATCTACTCATGGGGCATTTACCAAGGGCAAAATATATGGTGGACAAAATGGTCTTACCATTATCTGATATTATATACTAAAGCTTGTATCTGTATAAAACTAGGAGTTCTCACTGCTCTTGTTTAATATAACACTTGAGTCTGTTATCAAAAAAGAAGCAGCACATTGATGTCCTTGATTCATGACATTGAATGAATGTCATGAGGGATGATTTTTCTCTCACTCATGAAAAAAAAGTCTTAAAAAAAAAAAAAGTCTTCATGTGAGAAAAGTTAAGAGAGCCTTTAAGTACTTTTAATTATTCTCTATATGCAGAACATAATTCCAAGTGTGAATGCTTTTATAGAGAGGTGAAGTGTCACAGAAATCTGAGTCTAGCAATATATATTATAATTTCTAATAGAGTCTTTTAGAATTAAGAAGTGCTTTAGGAATTAAAAAGAGAGGGAGAGAATTGTTTGGAAGGTGAGGTAGGGAGATAGAAGGGGAAGCCTGGATTTATCTGATGGTAACTGGTTTTATCTATATAACAGATGCTCGTTACTATAATTTCTTTTCATGCTTTTGCTTCATTTTTGGTATTTGATAATTCTCTTTTTAAGTTTTTAAATACCCCAAATTATTGAACTTCAAGTTACCCAACCAGGGCTTCTGTCATCTCTTGCATTTCTCAGCACAAAAAAATTCAGTTTCAGATAGGTACTCTGTAGATTCTACCATAAAGCTGAACTACCTCTCAGTGATTCAGGGACCACAGAGAATGGCGTCTGGGACTCAGTAGGGATCTTAGCGCCTGAGATCTAATGCCTCATTTTATACGCAGGAGCTCAAGCAGTGGTGCGCTTGTAGTTGGTTAGCAACCAGCTCCCTGCGCTGTAGTGGTTGCCGATTTCAGTGGTGTAAATACTCCCAGCGTGGCTGATTTCAGGCTAACATGTCACCAATGCAGTGTTGGGAGGAGATGTGCAGTAGGACACCATCACCTATGGGTTCCACCGCTTACATAACGTGGATATAAGGGACTTCCAATGGATATAGATTAGATATTAAGGTAGAGTAACACAGCTAGGGAGTGAAGAGTTTTAAACATTTTTTGCCTTTAAAAAGTATATTTATTGGTGAGCCTATAGAATTTAATTTTTAATAACAGCTGTGCTTAACAATCTTCTTTGAGAATTTCTTAAAATTTAGCAATCAATTCTGTGAGCCAGTTTGAGCCAATTCCAGAACACCCGTGAACTTGAGATAATTCATAGTATAATATAGGATAATGGATCCTGACTTTCAATTGTGATCCATAAAAAGGGTCTCTAAGTGATTTTAGATGGTATTCTGAAAACACTAGGTCAATGTTTTATAGTGTCCCAGACGATTAAGGAAATTTTGTCAGGTGTCACCAGGAAGGAATCTCAAAGAAAAGAGAGACTATTACATCTGAATTGTTGTGCATTACAAATTAGAACACTTAAAGATCTAATGGGATGCAGAAGATTCAGAAGAGGACAGGGAAGGGATCAAGGTAATCAGTGAAATAGCAGGGAGATTATAACAGGCCAGAGTAAAAAGATGAGGATTTGTAGCCAGGAGTGCTAAGGCAGCATGGCCCAAACACATCGCATCAGGAAGGAGCTCATGGTGAACTCAACCTTGTTTTCTAGGGACATTACTGGAAGGGAGTGGAAGATGATTTTTGATAATTGAAAGGAAGTACTAATTATATAACACTGCTTGTGGGAGATAAATGGGAATATTTTTGGAAAACATTGAAGGAGGGGCAAGATAGGGAAAGGGGATTAAGAGGTATACACTACTAGGTATAAAATAAATAAGATAGAAGGATATAACGTACAGCACAGGGAATATAACCAGTTATTTTATAATAATTTTAAATAGAGTATATGTTACAAAATATCAATTACTATGTTGTATACCTGAAACTAATATAACATTGTAAATCAATTATGACAAAAAATTCTATCAAATAAACTGTCCCCCCCAAAAAGAAAATCAAGAGGTTTAAATATATTTATGAATGCCCAATTGCCTGATCTGTAATGGAGTGTAAGCTTTTTTTTTTGTAATAGAATGTAAGCTTTTTGAGGGCAGGAGCCTTTTCCTTCTCTTGACCGTGCACAGCCCAGTGGTGTCAATTAGCAGTGTTCAGTATATCCTCAGAGAGTTTTAAAAGCTGGAGAAGGATGGGCTGTAATGTTCACAGCAGATCACTGCCTGCTGGGCAGCGAAGAGGGAGCAAGAATGGGAGAAAAAAGACCTTAAGGCGGCTGTTGTGTGGCTGGAATGACGGTTGGGACTAAGAGGGTGTGACCGAAATTAAGAAGAGGTAGATTGCAAATAGATTTTGGATGAAGGGCTGATAGGAATTGCTCATGGCCTGGGTGGGTGTGGGATGGCACCTGAGGCCTCTATTATCTCTTTTTTTTCCTTGTAGTTGTTTATTTTATATTTTTATTGGAGTATAGTTACTTTATAATATGTTAGTTTCTGCTGTACAATGAAGTGAATCAGTTGTGTGTGTGTGTGTGTGTGTATCTATCTCCACTCTTTAGATTTATTTCCCATTTGGTGGTGATGGTGGTTTAATCACTAAGTTGGGTCCAACTCTTTGTGACCCCATAGACTGTAGCCTACCAGGTTCCTCTGTCCGTAGGATTTCCCAGGCAAGAATACTGAAGTGGGTGGCCATTCCCTTCTCCAGGGCATCTTCCTGACCCAGGGATCAAACCCTGGTATCCTACACTGCAGGCGGATTCTTAACCAAGTGAGCCAGCAGGGAACCATACAGTATGTCTCTTAATCTGTTCTGGGGTCAGTTGGTGGTGCTACCCAGAGGAAAACATTCTTTATGAAGTTCAGCTAATTGTGCAGGATAGTGATGTAGAATATACATTTTTGTTAAAAATATTTAAAAACAATTCAATGGCTTTTATTATATTCAGAATTGGGCATCCATCATGACTATCTCATTTTAGAATATTTTTATTACCCCACAGCCATCACCTACCCCTCTGCCTCTTATCCCCCTAGCCTCTGGCTATCACTAATCTGCTTTCTGTCTTTATGGATTTGCCTATTTTGTCCATTCCATATAAAAGGAATCATGGTTCTTTGTGGCTGGCTTCTTTTAACTTAGCATACATTTTCAAGGTCCATCTAGGTTGTAGCATGTATTGGTACTTCATTCCTTTTTATTGCTGATAACAGTTCTTATATCAAAATACAAAATTTTATCCATTTATCATTAATGGACATTTGGGTTGCTTCTACTTTTGGATGTTATAAATAATGCTTCTGTGAACATTTGTTGATAAGTTTTTGTGTAGACCTATATTTTTATTTATTAATACCTTGGGTGTATACCTCGGGATGCAATTGCAGGGTCATACGGTAGTTCTGTTTAAACATTTGAGGACCTGCCAAATTATTTTCCAAAGTGGCTGTACCATTTTACATTCTCATCAGAACATGTTTTTCAAGAGAGCTAGAAATATCTTACAGCATTAAGCAAATAGTGAATAGTTGTGAGAGGCCTGTGTCCAGGATCAGTGGGGTTTGGGAGAAAGGAGAGAATCTGCCCTCCCTGGTGGTTAGTTGGTGCCAAGCTGGACATCACAGATTTGCTCCTAATGGTTGGTCTGGCACAGAACATCTAGGCATGTCCCCATCCAAGGTCACATTTGCACCAGATTAGGAAATGGAGCCATGCTGCTTGCATTCCATTCAGTGCCCTTGACCACATGTCATTGTATGATGAGTGAAGGATATTGGATATCTTGGTGTAAATTTGTTAGGAGTAAAACATACCATTTGGGTAAATCCTAGGTATTCCTGTTGCTAATTTCACCCTTGTAAATTGTTCACCTTATACTTTTCACTCCACTTGCTAAGAGACAGAAATTGTTAAATCTGACTTTTATGCTTGGATTTACAAACTGGATTTAGTTCTTTGGTATCTTGTGTCATTGTTAATACTGCAAATTCCAGGCCAGGACAAAACCTAGCTAGACCCAGGGGGAAAGTGCTAGAGTCAGGAAACTAGCATCTTGCTCTTATGGTAACTAAGCTGTTTGAATTTTCTTGACTTAAGTTGTATTTATTAATAAACTTTAAGATTCATTTTACAAAAGTTGCTGTTCTCAAACTGTTTTATGTATTATATCTGCATTTATCTTATAGGTAACCATTGCTTGTGATGCAGTTCTCAGCTCAAAATCTCCATACAGAAAGCAGGACCCAGATACATGGGAGAATGAATTGCCAGTGTCGAAATATGCCAATAATCTTACCCAGTTGGACAATGGAGTCAGAATTCCTCCAAGGTGAGAGTCAGCAAAATGGAACTTTACCCGCCTAAAACTGGCCAAAGGATTATTTATTTTTCTACCTCTCCACTGAATTAGCAGTTATATATGTTATTATCAGTTGCCTTTTATAAAAATAAGCTCAAAAATTCTCTCTGGAATTATCTATATCTTTGTAGTAGATGCTGACCGTGGCCAGTCCCCACCCCGGAGCCCAGCCCATCCCCACCCTAAGGCATATGATTGCAGACACCTGCAGCTCTTTCTTAGGGGCTTTCTCTATCTGCCAGAGCCAGGTTGGCTGGTGCATGGGACAGTCAGAAACGCTGCGGAGTCATGCTCCCTCCTGTCCTGAAACGGCCCCCAACCAGGGGCTGTGGAGTGGAAGGATGAATACCTAGACCCCCACCCTCAAGTAGGATAACCATCTCCTTGAGTTCCGCAGCTGGTTTGAGCCCCACTGGCCCAGGGGGTCATCTGCTTGTTGACAGTCTCCAGCCTGGCTGCCTACCCTTTCAGTCTGTCTTCCCTCAACTCCCTTAGAGTGCTTCCTGGGATCACCTCCCTGACAAGCCATTTGCATTCAGATCTTTGTCTACCTCTAGGGGGACCCAGCTACAAAGACTTACAACAGTCTTTGGTTATCACCTTTTGGCTGGAATGCTCTTTAGGTTTCATTGGCACCTCCTGTAATCAGAGGCAGGTGTCTTTCCAGAGGCAGGAGCTAGAGGGAAAGAGCAGGTGGATTCAGAATGTGTCCTATCTGTGTGGACCCTGGCTGTGCTGCCCTCTGCTCTGTGTGGTCTTAGGGAAGGCTCTGTACCCTCTGTTGTTCTCTTTGTTAGTGGGGATGGTAATAATGCTGAAGAGTGTTTATTAGAATTGCATGGTAAGACTTCTGAAAAGCCCTTGCCCCATACCTGGCATTTAACCTTCATTTAAGTTGTTAATGCAAAGAAAGAGGAAAACAATAGAAAGGGAAAGACTACAGATCTCTTCAAGAGATTTGGAGAGATCCAGGGAACATTTCATGCAAGGATGGACACGATAAAGGACAGAAACAGTAAGGACCTAACAGAAGCAGAAGAGATTAAGAAGAGATGGCAAGAATACACAGAAGAAGTATACAAAAAAGGTCTTAATGACTCGAATCATCACAATGATGTGGTCACTCACCTGGAGCCAGACATCCTGGAGTCTGAAGTCAAGTGGGCCTTAGGAAGCATTACTAGGAATGAAACCTAGTGGAGGTGACAGAATTTCAGCTCAGCTATTTCAGATCCTAAGAGATGATGCTGTTAAAGTGCTGCACTCAATATGTCAGCAAATTTGGAAAACTCAGCAATGGCCACAGGACTGGAAAAAGTCAGTTTTCATTCCAATCCCAAAGAAGGGCAATGCCAAAGTACATTCAAACTACTGTACAATTGTGCTCATCTCACATGCTAGCAAGGTTATCCTCAAAAATCCTTCAAGCTAGGCTTCAGTAGTACGTGAACCAAGAACTTCCAGATGTACAAGCTGGGTTTTGAAGAGACAGAGTAACCAGAGATCAAATTGCCAACATCTGTTGGATCATAGAAAAAAGAAAGAGAATTCCAGAAAAACATCTGCTTCATTGACTTTGCGAAAGCCTTTGACCTTGTGGATCACAACGAACTGTGGAAAATTCTTAAAGAGTTTTTATCTAGGAATAGAGTTCCTATCTAGGAATACCAGACCACCTTACCTGCCTCCTGAGAAATCTGTATGCAGGTCACAAAGCAACAGTTAGAACTGGACATGGAACAGTTGACTGGTTCCAAATTGGGAAAGGAGTACATCAAGGAGTATATTGTCATCCTACTTATTTAACTTGTATGCAGAGTACATCGTGCAAAATGCCAGACTGGATGAAGCACAAGCTGGAATCAAGATTGCTGGGAGAAATATCAATAACCTCGGATATGCAGATGACACCACCCTTATGGCAGAAAGTGAAGAGGAACTTAGCCTCTTGAAGAGGGTGAAAGAGGAGGGTGAAAAAGCTGGCTTGAAACAACATTAGACAAACTAAGATCATAGCATCCGGTCCCATTCAGTTCAGTTCAGTTCAGTAGCTCAGTCGTGTCCGACTCTTTGCGACCCCATGAATCGCAGCACGCCAGGCCTCCCTGTCCGTCACCAACTCCCGGAGTTCACTCAGACTCACGTCCATTGAGTCAGTGATGCCATCTAGCCATCTCATCCTCTGTCGTCCCCTTCTCCTCCTGCCCCCAATCCGTCCCAGCATCAGAGTCTTTTCCAATGAGCCAACTCTTTGCCATTACTTCATGACAAATAGAAGGGGAAAAAGTGGAAACAGTGACATTTTCTTTTCTTGGGCTCCAAAATCTGTGGATGGTGACTGCAGCCATGGAATTAAAAGACACTTGATCCTTGGAAGAAAAGTTATGACAAGCCTACACAGCATATTAAAAAGTAAAGACATCATTTTGCCAACAAATGTCCATATAGTCAAAGCTATAATTGTGTACAGATGTGAGACTTGGGATCATAAAGAAGGCTGAGTGCCAAAGAATTGATGCTTTCGACCTGTGGTGCTGGAGAAGATTCTTCAGTTCTTTGGACTGCAAGACGACCAACGCTCCTCAAGGAAATTAACCCTGAGTATTCATTGGAAGGACTGATGCTGAAGCTCCAATCTTTGGCCACCTAATGCAAAGAGCTGACTCATTGGAAAAGACCCTGATGCTGGGATTGAAGGCAAAAGGAGAACAGGGGCACAGAGGATGAGATGGTTAGATAACATCACCAACTCAATGAACATGAACTTGAGCAAACTCTGGGAGATAGTGGTGGACAAAGGAGCCTGGCCTGCTACACCCATGAGGTCACAAAGCGTTGGACACGACCTAGAGACTGAATAATAACAACAACAATGAAGTGGATTCCTTTCTACTTAGATTGTCAGTGTAGTAGTGTTTTGTTTAAACTAGTAGTGAAGCATTACTACTAGTGGTTGATGCTTTAGAACCTCAGCTGTTTATACACATGGGATCTTTCATAATTTACACTCACTCAGGCTTTACTGTCTCTCATGTAAGGAATTTTAAGGAAATGGCCTCTTTTCCTACCCTCAGGTTCTGTGTCAGTTTTCTAAGGTAGAAGAGCTCTCTTGGAGGACCTGGCCCCGTGTGAGTGCTCCTTCTGCTCTGGAATGGGTCTCTGCTATTCCACTGACCATCTCCTGCGACCCTGCTCCCCCCCAACCTGAGACACCCCTTTTTCTTAGATGTTGGTTTTCTCATCATGCCTTGTGCTGTGGCTGTGCTAACTGTCCTCTGATGACTTCACAGTGGTTGGAAGTGTGCCAGGTGCGACCTTCGGGAGAACCTCTGGTTGAACCTGACCGATGGCTCCGTGCTGTGTGGGAAGTGGTTCTTTGACAGCTCTGGGGGCAACGGGCATGCGTTGGAGCATTACAGAGACACAGGCTACCCTCTCGCTGTGAAACTGGGGACCATCACTCCGGATGGGGCCGGGGAGGGTGCCTTTACCAACTCAGGCACCTGCAGTGGCTCCCTCTTGGTTTAACCAGTGCATTCATCTCTGGGATTGGAGGCCATAAGCTCGGGACTAAGACAGCCCAGGCGTGAATCCTGATTCTACCTCTTATTAGCTGTGAGATCTTGGGTCAGCCTCCGGTTCCTCATCTTGAGGATAATCATGGTATTTCCCTCATAGATTTGTCAAGGTGCATAATCATTTAGCCCGGTGCCCACAGTAGAGTCTTGGTAAAAGTTTTTTGCTTTTGTATCTTTCTGTATGTTCCTTGGCTAATGGCTCAGCGGGAAAGAATCCACCTGCCAGTGCAGGAGACGCAGGTTCGATTGCTGGGTCAGGAAGATCCCCTGGAGAAGGAAATGGCAACCCACTCCAGTATTCTTGCCTGGGAAATCCCACAGACAGAAGAGTCTGGTGGGCTCCACTCTACAGGGTCACAAAAGAGTTGGACACGACTGAGCGACCAAAAAACAAAGAGGACAGAAGGAGGAATCAGGACTTGTGAAGTAAATGTGCATAATCAAACTCACCATTGGAATAGTAGGGGTTTGAAAGCCTAGAGTCCATTAGGGGGATTAGTGTCATTATGGAGTAGATGGTTGTTCAAGATACGGGGTGTTCAGACCCCTTGACATCAGTGGGCAGTGATTGCGTCCAGTGCAGCAGAGGGTTAGAACTGGTTCCTACTGATCCTTTGTGTGTTCTCACACTGCGTTAGCTTTTAGCCATGTTTGTACAGTTAATTCCTTCCACCATTGGGTGAGGGAACAGAGAACTTATATCAGGACTGATAATGAGAAAATTAAATACAGAGCTGTGGTCATAAGAACCCATCATCTCAGGTCACTGACAGCATTTATGAAGCACCGACCTGGACCCATACTCAGGTCAGTCTTCTCCATCTGTCCAGGTGTTAAGTCTCTTTCTTCTCTGCTTTAAGGTAAGATGATTTTTTTTAGGACAAATATAGACATTTGTCTTTTCTTCTCTGTTATCTTTCTGTGACTGAATTTTGTTTGTTGATGTTGTTTTTAGTTGTGTCTCTTTGCCACCCCATGGACTGTAGTCTGCCAGTTGGATTTGGGGTGACATGGCTCTGTTGAATGGTATACGTGGTAATCATCACAGTCCTTGTAGGGGCTCCAGAGAGAAGGGATCATAACATAGGTATTCTATTGGGTACAACTGTAAGGGGAGGATAATTCAGATGTTTCTACTTTTAGTGCTATTTTAAAGATGCAGGACCTTTTTGAAAAATTGAAGTATAGTTGATTTACAGTGTTCGTTTCGGGTATACAGCAAAGTGATTCGTTTTTTTTCAGATTCTTTTCTATTATAGGTTATTATAATACATTGAATATAGTTTCCTGCGCTATACAGTGGTCCTTATTGCTGATCTATTTTATATATAGTAGATTGTATCTGTTAATCCCAAACTTGTATCTGTTAACCAAAGCAAACTTTGGTAACCATAAATTTGTTTTCTGTGTCTGTGAGTCTGTTTCTGTTTGGAAATAAGTTCGTTTGTATCATCTTTTTAGATCCCATACACAATGATGGGTGATATTTCTCTTTCTCTTTCTGGCCTACTTTACTTGGTATGGTAATCTAGGTCCATCCATGTCGCTGCAGATGGCAGTATTTCATTCTGTTTATGGTGAAGTTATATTATGTAGTGCTTTGAGATTAGTTATTAGAAGTCCAGCTCTCAGAACATCCTATTCAAGACTCAATTATTTATGTATGGGACTTTGTTCTAAAATTTCAGTTGAGCTCTGTCTTATTCATCTTTGAGTTCCATACAAAAATCTTATACTAGGCATGGATACTTTGGTTAAATGAACCAACTAGTCTATAAGTATTTAAATAATTGTATTCTATTTAAATATATGCTAATAATAAAGGCAACAAAGGTCCGTCTAGTCAAGGCTATGGTTTCTCCTGTGGTCATGTATGGATGTGAGAGTTGGACTCTGAAGGAGGCTGAGTGCCGAAGAATTGATGCTTTTGAACTGTGGTGTTGGAGAAGACTCTTGAGAGTCCCTTGGACTGCAAGGAGATCCAACCAGTCCATTCTGAAGGAGATCAGCCCTGGGATTTCTTTGGAAGGAATGATGCTAAAGCTGAAACTCCAGTACTTTGGCCACCTCATGCGAAGAGTTGACTCATTGGAAAAGACTCTGATGCTGGGAGGGGTTGGGGGCGGGAGAAGAAGGGGACGACAGAGGATGAGATGGCTGTATGGCATCACTGACTCGATGGACATCTGAGTGAATCTGAGTGAACTCCGGGAGTTGGTGATGGACAGGGAGACCTGGCGTGCTGCTCTTCATGGGGTAGCAGAGTCGGACATGACTGAGCGACTGAACTGAACTGAATAAAGGCAAGGATTAATTCTGTTCTCTAAGAATCTTTTCCAGGAGCTTTTTTTTTTTTTTTTTTAAGCATGAAACTTATTTTCAAACTGTGATTTAGAGTTCATCTAATTCCTTTAACCTCAGACAGGAAAGTTTTATATTAGCCGTTTGATAATATGGGAAGCAGATATTCAGTGTAACATATTTAGAAAGCAGAGAAAAATTTAGAGAAATAAAAAAACATGGAGTTTTAAAAATAAAAATCGGGAGTAATACCACTCCCTGGACAAACTGCTCTGCTTCTAATAATTTGAGTGTATCCTTTCAGTCTTTTTTCTTTTTTAAAGCCTTGATCAGTTCTCATACAAATACACATACATAGCCTGCATTTTTACAAAAATTGAATCACACTGTGTAAAGTTTTATTCCCTATTTTCTCTATTTAACATTATATTTTCTATGTCATTAAACATTCTTCAGTATCCCCTGTTAGTTCCACAAATCATTTCACTATTCCCCTGTTCCGTTTAGTTCAGTAGCTCAGTTGTGTCTGGCTCTTTGCGACCCCATGGACCGCAGCACACCAGGCTTCCCTGTCCATCACCAAGCTTGCTCAAATTCATGTCCATTGAGTTAGTGATGTCATCCAACCATCTCATCCTCTGTTATCCCCTTCTCCTTCTGCCTTCAATCTTGCCCAGCATCAGGGTCTTTTCCAATGAGTCATCAGATGGCCAAAGTATTGGAGTTTCAGCTTCAGCATCAGTCCTTCCAATGAATGTTCAGGACTGATTTCCTTTAGATTGACTGGTTTGATTTCCTTGCAGTCCAAGGGACTCTCAAGAGTCTTCTCCAACACCACAGTTCAAAAGCATCAATTATTCTTGTTTCCCTGTAAGATGTTACCGTTTTGCTTTTCTGATGAGCATCTTTGTATATATGCAAGTCTTTGGGTGTTTGTCTAATGATTTTTTCTTTAAGGACACGTTCCTGTGAACAAAGGGTTGAACCTTTAAATTTAATTTTCAGTTGCCGAGTTTCTCTTTTAAATAACTGTAGTAATTCATACGCCCTCCTGAAATGTATGAGAATACCTATTCCAACAAATCTTTGACAACTTTTCATATTCAGAATATTTAAAAACCTTGGCTAATCTGTTATCTTGTTTTAACTTGCTTTATAGTGAGGCTGAACTTTTTCATAGTATTCTTGGCTATTTGTAGTTCTTTTTCTGAGTTTCTTAGGGCGATTTTCTAGTAGGTGTGGGTGTTTTCCTTACTGGCTTTTAAAAACTTCTTAACCATTAAGAATATTAACCCATTATCTGCCATTATTAAGTTTTTGTTTTTCTTGTAGGGGAGGGTGAACTTTCAAGATTTTCCTTATCACGTAATTGAGAGTATTTGAATAAATGCTACTTTTCAACCATAGAAAACATAAAACATTGGCAAAAACAATGTGAAACATTCAGCTATGATGAAGGTTCTTGAATTCACTTAGCTGAGAAAATGTTCAGTTTTTGAAAATAGATCAGGATTTGATTCCTGTTTATCTTATGCAGAGTTGGTTTTAATGCAAATAATTATTTTCAGTCTAATTATCATATTAGTTTATTTGTTGTTGCTGCTGCTGTTGTTCAGTCGCCAAGTCGTGTCTGACTATTTGCAACCGTGTGGATTGTAGCACGCCAGGCTTCCCTGTCCTCCACTATCTCCTGAAGTTTGCCCAAGATATTAGTTTATGAGATGTATTAATTCTATTTTTGTACTTTTTAAATCTGTTTAATAGATTGCTAGGTGTAGCTTAATATTTATTTAAAAGCCAAATAAATTAACAAAAATGTGAAGTTTCTTTAAATGTCTGAGAATGGGCTTTGTGGATATTGAGGCCCAGGAGGGCAGGGTTCCTTCTGTCCGGGGCAGGGTGGCTGCCTCCTTATGAAGGTACTTCTGTTGAGAGCCCATCTTCCATACTTGGTAGGCTCACTGAGGAGCTAATTCAACTCACAAGAGCCAGAATCTTAAAGTCAGGGAGTTTATTTTTTAGTTTCTAATGAGAACCACAACTGCTTGTAAGTGGGATGTTTATGTCAACTCGACCAGTACATTCCTTCCCTGTGGGAAGCTGAATTATATTTAGACTATTGCTTAGTGAACATGGAATCCAAGCAGGTTGTGAACTCAGATACTTAATGGTGGTATGATCCAATCATCCTGGTTTCCTTCTCCCCAACAAGGATATACCTGTTCAGTGAGGAACTCCTACTCATCTTGACATCTCAGTCTAGAATTAGTTCTTCCAGGAAGCTGTGATCCTCCAGTCATGGCCATTGTGGTGGCTGGGTAATAAAAGTGGGCCCCCTATCAAATTCCACTCTGGTTCCATGGGTACAGCAGGAAACAAAATAAGAAACAGATCACTGTACAAACAAATGAAGAGCTCTCCTCTGTGGGAGGAGACATTCTTTGGCAGATTGAGGTTGAGGTTGGTGGGAAGGGAATTAAAAAGGTTGGAGGCAGGCAAGGGTGTTTTTTTCTTTCATCATGGAAATTAGTTTACCTAAGAAGAAGCCTCACAGCCTTGGTGATTGCAGAAGGGTCTTCTGAGATGGCCATGGTGAAACAAATCAGTGTCATTTTGGCGGGGAGGGCTCTGAAGAGCCCTGGTACTATAGTCCTTTCTGTCTCAGTGCAGAGAAGAATTCAGTGACAGTAAAGTGTTAGATAAGAAGCGGGTGGGCAAGAACTGCTGTGTCCCGAGAACTTAGTGGGCTGCAGTTTTGTAATCAAAGGAAAAGTAGGGAGGGAGAGAAGACCTTTATCTTTCTTGAATAGATATCATGTTTTCATCATCAGTTCCTCCCCCAGGTAGGGCCAGGAAGCTTACTTGTCCCTGTATGGTCAGGCCAGGATTGTCATATAGAATTTTGGAAAAATGTTTTCAAGTTTTAGTACAATGAGGGTTTTTCATTTTGAAAAGTCACCTTTCCATAAACAATTATTTTTGTGTGTGTGCACAGAACTTGTTCTAGGGATCATTAATTTACTGAGTTCATTGGGTAGGATTTTGGGACTCAGGCCACCGTTGTTTTATTGTTTTGGGGCATGTCCCTTGCTTCTGTTGCATGGGTTTTTTGGTAAGCAAGCCTGATTGGTTTTGTGGTTAAGCAAACCTGCTTTCTTGAATAATCATTAACATATGGGGGTCTCCCATATTTTTTACTTGCAATCCTCCGGTGGGACTAACTATTTCATCATCACTTTTGTCCCATCATTCTGTTCCTATCAGTGGCAGCTGTGAAATCACCTATCTCCCTGACTCTGCCCAGCTCAGCAGCATCTCAAGGTGGCTTTTCTTACTTGGTCATCTTCAACCCTGACCTGGGCATCAGTCCAAGGATTTGGAATCAAGGATTGACTACTTCATTTTAGTTTTGACGTGGCTTGTACCCCTCTGTGTGCTTCTTTGCTGCTCCACTGTGGCACTTTTCATAAGACAGCAGACCCTGAACAACAGAGTTGTTGTTCACTATCGTATCTCTAGCATCCAGCAGAGTCCCTCACACATAGTAGGTGTCAGTAAGTATTTGTGGAGTAAACAGATGGAGGAAGACAGACACACCAATACAATTTGTTCCTCTGATTTATCCTTTTTTCTTTTTCTTCGTGTCTCTTTTACTGACATCTCTTTCCTCTTACTTGCTTTCGTTTCCTGACTACAGTCTAGATTCTGTTTGGTCTGGGACTTATGCTGTCTAAGGTGATAGTACACACCTTTGACCTCATTCATTTTGTGTTTGGCTTTCTAGATCAATTGCTGGAGCGTTCTCTTGCTTCTCCTCTTTTCCTGTCTGTGGAAGGTACTCTGTGGGCGCAAATATAAACTCATGGTGAAGAGAGACAGTTTGGGTGAACAGATCACACTTACTCTGGAGAGAACCTTTCCTCTGTGGCTTATGACTTGGTGTTTCACCAACAGTTCTGTTTTTTCTCTCCATTTGAGCTGTGAGAACAGAGCAGTGAAGCCAGCTTCTAAGGTTTCATTAGTCTTTCTAAAACACCAGAGCTTCTTGAAGTATATCTTTACCTCTCTCTCCTTCTTTCCTGTGTGGGGATCTGCAGGCAAGATCTGGACTTCTGCCACTTTCTGGGGCTAAGAAAGAGAGCCGAAAGTCACATGAGTAAACCACAGCCAAGAAGACATCTGTGGAGGTCCGTTATACCAAACCAGCATTCTTACAAGACTATTTGAAACAGTAACGTTTCAATTTATGAGGGCAGGGGCCTTGCTTAACTTATTTCTTATTGTATCCTCAGTATCCGTACATATTTGGTATTCAGTATTTATTTGTTGACTACAGTGAATGAATGAATGAGTCAGTGAATCCATATGAATGAACAAGGGTGACCAGTGGTACACTACTTCTAATAGCATACCATCCGATAGAAATATTTGTAATATTTGTAATCTTTGGCAATTAGTTGCAAAACATTTTTTCAATCAAAATATAATAAATTTGGAAAAATATTAATAGAAAAACAAAAAACAAAATAAACCTCATTAGAGATAAGAAATTATTACCACTTTTATATATAATTCCTTACAGATTCTCAGTCTTGGTCTCAGTCTTAGCCTCCATCTTTATAAGTTTTTCTTCATTACTTTTGAAACTTAATACACAGACTATTTTATTTATTTTTTAAAAAATTTTTATCGAGGTATAGTTGATTTACAATGTTGTGTTAATTTCTGCTGTTTAGAAGAATTTTTGATTCAGTTGTACATATATGTATATACTTATTCTTTTCCATTATGGTTTATCACTGGTTATTGATTATAGTTTCCTCAATGCACATACTATTTTCTAATGTGCTCATCACATCAATTCATGCTGGAAATTTTTTTTCCCCTTTAAATATTACCTTTATTTATGAATTCATAAAGGGATTTATGAATATCCATTTATTCATTCATTGACTCATATGGGTCAAGGCTGGGTTGCAGATTGAAGTAAAAGTTACATATAGTAAGTGGAACCTTTTAATATTTTAGGTAATGAATTTTTAAAATATATAGCTCCCTAATCATTACCTTCACTATAAAGAGAGTGAACATTTCCATATCCTCACAAAATTCCTTTGTGATCTTTCTTAGTAAAACTTTTTATTCCTAGGCAGCCAGAGATCTTCTTTCTGTCATTTTAATTCAGTAAATCTTTTCTTAAATCTTTTCTTAAATCTTTTCGCTTCTATGGATCTTTCTACACTCTCCATGGCTTCATTTGTCATTTAACTTGAAACAATGACTAGTTTACTTCTAAAGTAAGTGTAGTTACTTATGAAACTCTGCTTAGGCTATTCCTAGGAGGATCTTGCCTGGAGAATCCCAGGGACGGGGGAGTCTGGTGGGCTGCTGTCTGTGGGGTCACACAGAGTCGGACATGACTGAAGCGACTTAGCAGGAGGATCTTTCTGTGAACTTTCTGTTTCTTAGCTTCTGGTTTTTAAGTCAAGGTTGGAGTTAGAGAGATTAATACTTGTCAGGCTGTGCTTATTTGCTGCAGTAGTTTCTGAGTTAAGACTTGAGTTTGCTAAGCTGAAGATGGAGATAAAGTAAATTTCCTAATGAAAAATGTGTAAGGATTTTCAGTCCCCAAGTCGTCTTCAAATATTTTTTTCTATGACTATGTGTCACTTATAAATTCTTCATGATTGCCAAGTTTAAGGATCACAGTTCAATTTTAGATTTCTTGTGTGTTACTCACTAAACTGTTTTTGTCATTGGGGTAAGTAACTGTTGTGTCTGACTAAATCATGTCATATTTTGGGGGCAGTTAATGACCAGAGATAGGAAATGTTAATTTCTCACACAGGCAGGAGGCTAATAGCTTAAGAACCATAGAATTTTATGTGATTTTCACTTATTTCAAAATCCTAGACCAGTGCCAATGGTACATTTCTATCGATGTTGTAATTTTCTCTTCAGGCTCTGATAAGTAGAAGCTTAAAGTCTTTAAGTCTTCAAAACTATCTCACTGTTGTTCAGTAGCTCAGTCGTGTCTGACTCTTTGTGACCCCATGGACTACAGCACGCCAGGCTTCCCTGTCCTTCACCATCTTCCAGAGCTTGCTCAAACTCATGTCCATTGAGTTGGTGATGCCGTCCAACCATCTTGTCATCTGTCATCTCTTTTTCCTTCTGCCTTCAGTCTTTTCCAGCATCAGGGTCTTTTCTAATGAGTCAGCTCTTTGCATCAGGTGGCCAAAGTATTGGAACTTTAGCATCCGTCCTTTCAGTGAATATTCAGGATTGATTTCCTTTAGGATTGACTGGTTGGATCTCCTTACAAGTCCAAGGGACTCTCAAGAGTCTTCTCTAATACCACAGTTCAAAAGAATTAATATTCTTTGATGCTCAGCTTTCTTTATGGTCCAACTCTCACATCCATACATGATTACTGGAAAAACCATAACTTTGACTATAGGAACCTTTGTTGGCCAAGTAATATCTCTGCTTTTTAATATGCTGTCTAGGTTTGCCATAGCTTTTCTTCCAAGGAGCAAGTGTTGTTTAATTTCATGGCTGCAGTCACCATCTGCAGTGATTTTGAAGCTCAAGAAAATAAAGTCTGTCACTGTTTCCATTGTTTCCCCGTGTTTGCCATGAAATGATGGGACCAGATGCCATGATCTTCATTTTTTGAATGTTGAGTTTTAAGCCAGCTTTTTCACTCTTCTCTTTCACTTTCATCGAGTCTCTTTAGTCTCTTTGCTTTCTGCCATAAGGGGGTATCATCTGTATATCTGAGGTTATTATTTCTCCCAGCAATCTTGATTCCAGTTTGTGCTTCATCCAGCCCAGCATTTCGCCTGATGTATTCTGCAAATAAGCAGGGTGACAATATACAGCCTTGAGGTACTCCTTTCCCAATTTGGAACCAGTCTGTTGTTCCATGTCCAGTTCTGTTGCTTCTTGACCGGCGTACAGGTTTCTCAGGAGGCAGGTAAAGTGAAAGTGAAAGCTGCTCAGTCGTGTCCGACTCTTTGCGACCCCATGCACTATACAGTCTATGGAATTCTCCAGGCCAGAATACTGGAGTGGGTATCCTTTCCCTTCTCCAGGGGATCTTCCCAACCCAGGGATCGAACCCAGGTCTCCCACATTGCAGGCGGATTCTTTACCAACTGAGCTATCAGGGAAGCCCTAGGAGGTAGGTCAGGTGATCTGGTATTCCCATCTCTTGAAGAATTTTCCAGTTTGTTGTGATACACACTGTCAAAGGCTTTGGCATAGTCAATGAAGCAGAAGTAGATGTTTTTCTGGAACTCTTTTGCTTTTTCTATGACCCAACGGGTATTGGAAATTTAATCTCTGGTTCCTCTGCCTTATCTAAATCCAGCTTGAACATCTGGAAATTCTCAGTTCATCTACTGTTGAAGCCTTGCTTGGAGAATTTTGAACATTACTCTGCTCTCATGTGAGATGAGTACAGGTGTGCGGTAGTTTGAACATTCTTTGTTAAACTAGAAATTCTCACTAGTTTAAATAATGACCAAATTTAAAGTGCATGGGAAACATCGTTTCTACCTTCTAGCTAATATTTGAGTGGTACTTGACTGTCACGTGTTGTAGATTGAAGATATAGTTGATGTAGTTGTTTCAAGTTCAAGGAATTTTATTGTTTTTTTAAATATTTAAACATTTGGGAATTTTTTTTCTTAATTGGCCTTGGGATTTTATCTTTTGTGTTTACTTTTGAGTGCACTGAATTATAATTCTAAATAATTATATTTAGAAAAGAATATAGATGAAGGCTTCTATCCATAAGTTGAAATAGATGCCTAGGGAAGAGGGATAGAAGAGAAAGCTATACAATGTTTAATCTGTTAATAATAGAAAGACTTGACTTTTTTTGGGTGGCAATGAGTCTCCATGTATCTGAGTTTGGGTCAGAGGGTCCCCGTAGTTCCTATATATCACTTTTTTTTTTTTTCTCCTCCTGGTATTGTTCCAGAGAGCAGGAAACTCCTTGAACAATCTTATCTTTTGTTGCTGTAAAGAATAATATCTTTATATCTATTTTCACATTTTGTTTTTCCAATTTTAGAGTGAAGAAATTGTGGGGTTTTTTGTTTTTATTTTGTTTTTGTTTTTTGGCTGAACCATGTGGGATCCTAGTTCCCTAGCCGGGTATTGAACCTGTGCCCCCTGCATTGGAAGTGCAGAGTCTTAACCACTGGACCATCACCAAAGTCCCAAAATTTTGGTTTGTTTTTTGTCTCTCCCTTCCTGTTAAGGGCCTCGGATGGTGCCTCACTGAGTCTTGGTCTCGTAAGAAATCTGAGTAGAAAGGACTGGGCCAGGAGTCAGACTACCTGGGTTTGGGCCACATGTGGGGTTTGAGACAAAGGATTTAACTTTTTTAAGTCTCATTTCCTCATGTGCAAAATGGGCCTGAAAACGTTTCCCTCTTCCCTGTTGCACTGCCATGTGAGGACAGGTAAGGCGGTGGTTTGGGTAGCTTTTGAAAGCGCTACACAGTACTTCTTAAACTTTACTGTGTGCATGGGGATCTCATTAAAATGCAGGTTCTTGTTCGGTATGTCTGGGTGGAGCCCGAGATTCTGCGTTTCTAATGAGCTTTCAGGCATTGCTGTTGCTTTGAAATCATACCCTACACTTGGAGAAGCTGGGTTCAGTCTGAAGCCTTATGTGGTTAGGTGGGAGATGAGGGTCCTGAGGAGAGAGACGGCCCCCTTCAGCACACAGCTTCCCAACACCAGAGCCCCGGGAGTGGGTTACAGACCAGGCTGTCAACGTGCTGATTTCTCGGATCCTGGGCTGGGTGCAGCCTCCTGAGTTACCCCGCTCTACCAGACGCATCATCGTCTTCCCTGTGCTGCAGGGTGGGCACGTTTGGGGTGCACTGCAGTCTTCAGAGACCCCTCACCAGCTCTCTGAGGTGTGAACACTGGGGAGGAGGGGACAAGGGGGCAGATGGAGGTGGAAGGTCGTGTGGTGGTAGCTCTGAGACTACGAGGTTTCCATGGGCAGAATTTCGTTTTGTCCTGGACCTCACACCACAGTCCAGCCATTTAGACAGCCCGAGGTCCTGTTTCTCTGTTCTTCACTGGTTCCCCCTGAGGGTGGCAGGCAGTGTCACCGTCTCCTCCTTCCCACTTTCCTCCTCCTGAACTTATAAACATGCCACTGGGATTAGAACAGTTAGTGTTAGGCATTTGCATTTGTCTAGTTTTAAATTATTTTAGCTTTAGACACTGTCTTCTTTTTCTTGTTTCAGAAATCCTTTATAAAATTACTTTCTGAAATGTCAAAAGGATTGATATATAGATATATTTACAAAAATACCCATTGGTTACGCTTATTGTTTATCATCTGTCTTCCCCCCAGTTGAAACTCACGAGTTTTTTGTGTGTTCATTGATGTATCCCAAGCCCAGTGCATAGGAGGAGGTTGGTGGGTGCATGTTGAATATTGAATAACTTGATTGCAGGTCTCAGTGCTTATTTTCTTTTCACCTTCTAGATGTTTATTCTTTCCAAGAAGAGGAAGCTGTTTTGGACCCTCATTTGGCCAAGCACTTAGCACATTTTGGAATTGACATGCTTCATATGCATGGGGTGAGAAGGATCTCCTTTTGTCTCTATTCCCACCTTACAGGGAAACTGTTTGCTTTATTTATATAATTCCTATCACATGCATCTTCATTTTATAGGTTTTAGGTTTTAATGTTTGCATTTACTTCTCAAACTTAATTAGCATTTTCTTTTGGTTATCAGTGTACTTAGAGTTTTAAAATTTTATAATGAACATGGCACCTCATCAAGTACCATTTTGTTTTAGTTGGAGTTTACTTGCAAAATTTTTGTCTCCTATGATGGAGAGCTGCATGAATCATTTTTTGTTCACTAAAGGCCGAAGGTATGGGGAGATGACCTTTAAAATGATTTGTGACCAACATCCCTTTAATTAATTTCAGGAAGGGAAGGAGAGCTTGTTGGGGGTGTGTGGAAAGAGTAAACCAGTAGATTATTTATTGTTGATGGAAACCCTGTGCCTCATTTTATATTGTGTTTTCAGGCTGGTGTTGTGGCTGTGTAATATTTGACCCTATGAGGAGCCAGTTAAATGTGCATGTTTTGCTTTAGCCCAGGCCATCTCCCTTTCCTCACATTCTCCGTCTAATTCCTCTGTCTCACTCATGTCACTTTTTAATTTATTTTCTCTGCTCTTCTTTAAACCTCCCTCCTACGTTGAGCTTCTCCCGAGCCCCGTGGTTTTACTCCACTTTCCTCTCCAATTGTCTTGCTTTTTGTCTGCTGTGTTGTGTTGTATCTGCCTTTTTTTTTTATTGATTCCTGTTTGTCTTCTTCCTCCTCCTATCCCCTTTCCCCTTGGTCTTTGTCTCTTTTATTGTTAAATCTTTTAAATGTGGTCATTTATTAAATTATGGAAAGCTATACCTAACATAAAGCTTACTATTTCAACAATTTTTAAGCATACAGTTTTGTGGCACAAAGTCCATTTGCCTTGTGCAACCATCACTATCTCAGTCGCTTTTAATGAGGTTCTTTATTTCTCTGTTTAATTGAGGGGAAAGGCAGAAACCTCTGTTGCTGTTAGAAATAATTTGTGGGATGTGATCTTGGAATGACAGTCATCGTCAAAGTTGTATTTCTTCACTGATCTTGCCCCAGACAGAGAATGGGCTCCAGGACAACGACATCAAGCCGCGGGTCAGCGAGTGGGAGGTGATCCAGGAGACGGGGACAAAGCTGAAGCCCATGTACGGCCCAGGGTACACAGGGCTCAAGAACCTGGGCAATAGCTGCTATCTCAGCTCTGTGATGCAGGCCATCTTCAGCATCCCAGAATTCCAGAGAGCGTAAGTGTCCCGTGCAGACCTGGGCATACAGACTGCCCCATGTCTCCTCTGTGCCTGCTCAGGCAGTGTGTACCAGGGAAGCCCTTCCTCACCAATGGCAGGACATTTCACGTTTGTGCTGTGACTTCCCACATGAAGGCGGGTGAGAACCCTTGAGGTGTTACAGGGATCACATGAGATAAGGAGAGGTTTGTAAACTGAAAAAACTCCTACAGGGATTTGTCACATTAATAATGGCTTCTGTTTTTAACCTGGAGAAGGAAATGGCAATTCTCTCCAGTCCTCTTGCCTGGAAAATCCCATGGATGGAGGATCCTGGTAGGCTACAGTCCATGGGATTGCAAAGAGTTGGGCATGACTGAGCCACTTCACTTTCACTTCACTTTCTGCTTTTAAACCTGCAACCTCTATGCCGAAAATACTGTAATCATTAATCTTCACAGCAAACCTGCCTCATCTCTCCCTCTACATGCAGTAGGAGAGGTTCGCCGATTTCTTTGGGCAATGGTGAGTGAGTGGAGTTTCTTAGAGAATTTAGGTTTTTTGCTGCTCAAACTGTGGTTTGTAGATGGTGCTGGTCCTTGGACTGCTGAATATGGACTTGTAATGGGATAGGTATGGCAACTGAGAGTGGGCATTGAGAAATTATAGTAATTTGACTTTGCCATTTTTTATAACTGGCATTTCATTTTTCAAATACAGCTGACCCTTGAACAACTTGAGTCTGAACTGCACAGGTCCACTTATATGTGGATTTTTTTTCAGTAAATACGTATTACAGTACTGTTGGGTTGACCAAAATGTTCATTCGTGTTTTTCTAAACCATCTTATAGAAAAACCCTAATGAACTTTTTGCCAACCCAATACATGATCGGCTGTTGGTTGAAACCATGGTTGTGAAGGAACTGTGAATTCTAAGGATGGACTGTAAAGTTATGCATGGAATTCCAATTGTGCGGAAGGTTGTTGTCTCTAACTCTCGTTCGGGGTTGAAGTCTAATTTATTTTTTTTGTATTTTTAAAGATTTCATCTATATGATTTGAAATCAACAAACAAGCTGGCCCTTCACCATAGGTAACTGGGAGGCACTGCTTGAGGGCAGGTCCTAACTATGCCTGTACAGGCTGCCTGCTTCCTCCCTTGGCCAGGGAGGGAAGGGCTGTGTCTCTGGGTGTTGTCTTCCTTAAACTGTGCTTAGCACAGGGAGCCACAGAGACCAGCAGCTGTAGGTCATGGGCAGCTGCTGTCTAAGTTTAGGAAATAATATGTAGTGTTTCCCAGAGCAGGTAGGTTTCGACCTTGGTTCAAGTATGGAAGAGGACACACATGTGCTAAGACAAACTGATGGACAGACAGCACACTAGGAACAGCACAGGGCAATTTTGTACCCACATGGAATTGAATGCTAATGATTTTAATAGTGGTTGTGTGTTTAGTTGAGTTCAACTCTGTGACCCCATGGACTGTAGCCCACCAGGTTCCTCTATCCATGGAGTTCTCCAGGCAAGAATACTGCAATGGGTTGCCATTCCCTCACCCAGGGGATCTTCCTGACCCAGGGATTGAACCCGTATCTTCTGTGTCTCTGGCATTGCAAGTGGATTTTTTTACCATTGAGCCATCAGGGAAGAAGCCCTTAATGGTGATTATTAAAAGTATATCAAATATTCTTTTCCTTCCTCTCTTGATACTTAAAATCTTACCTCTTCTTACTGTTTCTGGCTTTGGAAATTTATGGTCAGCTGTCCATGTCAGGTTTTCATTTTTTCATCCAGCCAATAAAGAGTGGGTTCTGCTCTGCTCAGCAGGGCGCTGGGTGTGGGGGGTTCAGTGGTAAATAAGACCTGGTGCCCAGCCCCACTTGGGGAAACAGACCTTAAATAAATGTAGACCGTCCCTGATTTAAGATTCTTCAACTTAAACTTGACGATGATGTAAAAGTGCTGTGTATTCAGTAGAAACTGTACTTTGAATTTTGCATTTTGCTTTTGGCTAGTTTTCCTGGGCTAGTGACAGATGGTACATACTCTTGTGATGTTGGGCAGGCAGCAGCCATAGCTGCTGTACCTGGTCAGGTACAAGACCCTGAGGGTAAACAACCATCACAACCATTTTGTACCCAGATAGCCTTTCTGTTCTGCACTTTCAGTACAGTATTCAGTAAGCTACAGCAGATAATCAACACTTTATTATCAAGTAGCCTTCAAGTAATTAGATGATTTAGCCAACTGTAGCTAATGTAAGTGTTCTGAGCATGTTTAAGGTAGGCTAGATTAAGCTTCAGTGTTTGGTAGGTTAGGCATTATGAATGCATTTTTTTTTATATTTTAAAATAAAATTTTTATTTTATTTTTAAAAATATGAATGAATGTCCATAATACCCTAAAACTTGAAAATTATTGGAAAAGTTTTATTGGAGTACAGTTGATTTGCAATGTTGTATCGGTTTCATGTGTATAGCCAAGTGAATCAGTCATACATATATCCACTTTTTTTTTTTTTAGATTCTTGTTCCATATAGGCCATTACAGAGCACTGAGTAGAGTTCCTTGTAAGTGCATTTTCAGTTTATATCATCAATTTATGATGGGTTTATTGGAATGTAACTCTGTCCTTTATTGAGGAGTATCTCTAATTGTAAGAACAACTGCATGATTTTAAATACGCTACACTCCATGAAGAAAAAGGAAAGGAGGTGGTAAGGGAGGATTTCTTTGAAGAAACAACACACAAAGGGATACTCACTTTGACTGCTGTGCAGGAGGAGTGGAGACAGGGTTTTGGAGAAAAGGAGGAGCCAGTTTGAAGCTCTGAGATGGGAAAGCCTTTTCAAACGTATGCATTGTGCATCATATGATTTTTATAAATTCTTACCCATGTCTCATACTTGTATTATCATTTGATTTGGGAATAATGTAGCTTCATCTTATCTGTCTTATGCACCAAGATTTTTTTTTTAACTATTGAAGAAAAGTTCTTATGGTAGGTGTTGTATAATTATTATTTCTTTTAAACTCGAATGAAAGAAACTTGTATTCTTTTGTCACAAAGCACAACATTTTTTAGTGCTTTACTGTCTATCGTTTTTGAAAATATTTTCTACACATCAAAGTTTGATAAATAATCTTCTGAATTTTTCTTCAATGAAAAGAACATACCTCAAGTCTGTATTTTGGATTTAAGAGTTGAATCTCTTACCTAGTCTTATTTCAAGTGTTTTAGAATTTTGTAGTATCTTATATCTTATATTTTATTTCCTAAACATTTGTTGTATATATTAGAAAATGAGCAACTTACTATTCTTACTTGTCTTTTGGTTCTTTAACAAATATCACTGGGTTGAAAGGCTCGCTCGTCAAACTCCCTTTTTCCCAGCAGGACTAACTCAGTGGAGTGGTCTCTCCATTTTGTAAGTAGAAAGAGTGACTCACAGAGAGATTAAATGACTTACACACAACCGCAGTATAATTTGGGAACATCAGCTGGACTCCTTGATACCCTGTGTGCCACCTGAACCTAGTTTACATTTCAAAGTAATTCTGATGAACAAATCTAAATAAACTGGTGTACAAATTGAATGACCACAAGGGTGGATTTTTAGATAGCACACATGTTTTTTGTTTTGAAAACCACTAGATTACAAATTGAAGATATAAGTACTTTAAAAATTATCCAACATTACTGCTGTCTTTTAATTTTGTTGTAATAGAAGATATTCCTAGTTGATGAGAAAAAGAATATAAATTTGTAGCAAAATGGACTTTTCAGAAATCAAAGATTTATCCCTTTAAACGTTATTCTTCTCCATCAGCCTTGACAGAAAGCCTAAACTTTTCACTAACGTTTATCTTACCAGTTTTTTTTTTTTTTTTTTCGGTCTTGTTAGGTTTTGAGGTATGATAAAGACCAGATTTTAAGATAGCTAATATTGATAATGTATATCAAGTTGTATATTAAGAATTCTCTCTTACACTGAATATAGTTTGGTTCCAAAGTTTGGTTTATGTATTATTGGTTTTTGGTTCTTTGAACATTTCTAGATGGAAGTATTGTCCTAGTGATGTAACCAGAAGCCATTTGAATGGGACTTTTCCAGAGATGTGGTGCTCTGTTAATTTTCATGTTGATATATAACCTGGGACACAAATTCTGAGTTTGTTGCCAGCAGTTGCCTGGAAGTTTCTAGTAGCTGAAGGATCTAATTAGAGATTATTACCAACTACAGTGTATTATGGTTCTCTGCCAAGGCTTTACTGCAATAATGCCTATTCTCTTGGGTTATTTAGTACTCAGTTATGGAAATTGGTTATGTGATTATGATATGAATATATTCATTCAACAAATATTTATTGAGTGCCTTTTACATGTTAGATGTGGTTCTAGTGCTAGAGATGTAGTAATTTAGATAAAGTCTCTGCCTTCATGGAGATTATATTCTAGTATGTAATCTCTAGAAGGATAATAAACAAGAACATAAATTATATACTTGCAAATAGTGATACATGCCAGGAAGAAAGTTAGCCAGGGTCAGGTGTAGGGAACTCGAAAGGGTAGGGAGATGGGGAGGTGGCTTTTAATCAGACCTGCAAAAGAACAATGATCTTTAGAGAGAGTGTTCCAGGAAAGAGACGACAGGATGGCATGACTCTGAAGCAGGAGCGAGCTTGGTATGCCCTGGGCAGCAAAAAGGGGAAGTGGCTGGGGTGTTGTGGTGTGGGAGAAAGGGGTGGGAATGAGGTCAGAGAAGTAGGCAGGGCAGATGCAGGAAGGGGCAGGAAAAGAAATCTGTTTCTGGATTCTTCTTTCTAAAACTTCCAAGCTCAGAGAACCTAAGCTTCAAGAGGGGAAGGTAAAGACCACAAAGCAGGGAGTATGAGATAGGAAATGAACTTAAGAAGTGAAAGGAATGATTGTGGGTTGAGATGAGAGATGGATGGTTACAGTTTGCTATGTCACATAAACTGGTCAGAAAGAGGGCTTGCGGATGGGGCAGGTACAGCCAGCAGCATGGTTCTGGGCACGGCTTGGGAGCCAAGCTGCCTGGGTCCACTCTGGGCTTCATCACTCCCTCCTGGGTGGTTTTGGAAGCTACCTAATGAATTTGCATCTTGATTTCTCATCTCTCAAAGTGGGTGATGACAATGATCCCTTCCTCATACGGTTGTAAATGAAGACTTAGTCAGGCAGTATAGGAAACTCTCCAGACATGGTAGTTGTTACTGCTGTCATTATTAATTTTGACATGACCAGAACAATTCCTTACCTTACCTTTCGGTTTTGAGAAGGTAGTTGCGATGGCCTAACCCAGTGCTGCTTGACTCTGGCTGCATGTTGGAATCACTGGGAAACTTGTAAAAGATTCCAAATCTGAGAGGATTTTAACTCATGCCTGGGGTTAAGGCCTATTGATAGAAGCATAAACATTTTCAACTTCAGTGTGTGTATGTGTGTGTGTGTGCTCAGTTGTGTCTGACTCTTGCGACCCCACGGACTGTAGCCCACCAAGCTCCTCTGTCCATGGGATTTCCCAGGCAAGAATACTGGAGTGGGTTGCCATTTTCCTCCTCCAGGGGATCTTCCCAACCCAGGGCTTGAACCTGGATTCTTTTACCACTGAGTTACCTGGGAAAGCTGCATAGGGAGGCCCATAAATGTGTCTGCAGAGGTGGGAGCTCAGGGAAAAATTCTGATTTAGTTTTGACAGAAAGGCAAGAAGGTCTTGGCTAGAATGATGGCTGATTTTGGTTCTGTTCGTCTCTCAGTTCCTATGTTTTGACTGTTGCTTCTCATTGCTTCTCATTTTCTAGGTATGTAGGAAATCTTCCAAGAATATTTGACTACTCTCCTTTAGATCCAACACAAGATTTCAACACACAGATGTAAGTGACCTGCTGTAGTTTTTAAGAAAAGTTTATCTGAAATAGTGCTCAGAGTGGTTATCTCTGGGTTGCAGAATTAAAGACGATTCTTTTCTTTACTGTCTGTATTGTTTAAAAGTATTCCAAAATAAGCATGTGTTGCTTTTGTAAAAAGGAAGAAATTAGTAAAATGATAAAGTACTGAGAATTTGAAAATGGAATCAGTATCAAGCAGAATCAAGTAAGTTATTTGTGAGTAATTGAGATACAGTGTTTCACTAAAAGCAGCTGTAGTTACTAAAATTTGT
Organism: Bison bison bison; assembly: GCF_000754665.1. Lineage (NCBI taxonomy): Eukaryota > Metazoa > Chordata > Mammalia > Artiodactyla > Bovidae > Bison > Bison bison. The sequence continues at coordinate 1,267,341 of NW_011494939.1, forward strand.
AGATAATTTTGGCATCTCTGAGGGGAAGCAACAATGACCTTTTTGTCTCTTTCTCCCTCCTGTCCAGGACTAAGTTAGGACATGGCCTTCTCTCAGGCCAGTATTCAAAACCTCCCGTGAAGTCTGAGCTCATTGAACAGGTGATGAAGGAGGAACACAAGGTATGTGTCTGGGTGTCTGCCATGTTGACTCAGAGGAAAGAAGGACCTCCCTAGTGACAACGTGGACTACCTATGATTTGGTGAATGGTGGCTGTAAATTTCTTGAGCTGTCAACATAGCTTTTTCATTTTAGGGTCTAGGGTGTCTATCTGCTCTTAAAAGTTGTGATAAGGAATGGCCACAAGGTTGTGGTTTCTAGTGACATTTGCTTCATGGATTATATGTGATTGTCATCATTACTGGTCTTTAGAAATAATATTCTTCATAACATAGAGCTGGAATGGAAGGAATAAATGTATAAAAATATAAACATTTTCCCCCTCGTTATCCCTGTCTTGGTGCTTCTAGTATTTGTCTTCTCCTAAGCCGCAGCTTTGTTTCCTAGGGTTTCTCAGAAGGTTGTTTGTTAAAACACAACACACATATTCCTATCCCCCACCCCCACCTCCTAGCAGAGGATTCTGAATTTCTGGGGAGGGCTGGGCAGTCCTCATTTTTGGTAGGCTGCTGGGGGTTTGAAAGCATACTTTGGTAAAAAAGAAACTCGGTTGGCCATTCAGTCACTATTAATTGACTGACTGAAAGGTGTGCTTCATCTCCTAATTATCAGACTCACATTTCCCTATGTCTGCGGGTTGGGCTACTGACCCCTCTCTGGGCTGCTCTGTTAATGCAACTCCGAGGGTATCACTTGCAGCCTGGCCTTTTGGAGTGATGCAGTGCCTTTGGAATTGTGCAGGGCACAGCTTACACAGCTGTATTTGGGGGTCTAGGTTCTCACAGCTGCGGATGTCCTGAGTGGAATGCAGGCCCCGCTTCCCCATCCCTCTTGCTCTGCCTCCAGGCTACCTTGTCTTGACTTAGTGGCAAGTTCTTTCAGTTCTGTTTTTCATGTGTGTGATCTCTGTGCTCCCATCTTAACATCAATCAGCCTTGACTAATGCCTGCAGACTGAGAGCAAGAAGTGAAAGTGAATAGTTCTTTTTCAGAATGAAGCCAATTAGTTGCGGAAGTAGAGCAAACAGGAGAAGAGATATTAGGCAGGGAAAATATAGAGGCAGTGTTTGGGGGTGGGGAGAGGGAATTAGGTTGTGAGGAGGGTGGAGAGGGATGTACGCATTCTGGGGCTCAGGCCAAGAGATCAGAGTATTGTGGGCAGGAAGTCCTCTGTTGCATTGTTACCCAGCCTTGTAGCAAGGAGTCCCTTATCTACCAGGGACTGGAAGAGCCTTCCTTGATTGGAATGGAGTTGGAGTGGTTTGGGTGCAGGGCTGGGCTTTCAGGTTATCCGGGCTTCTTCTACCTCTGAGCTCCTGTGTAACTTTGAAGAGGTGATGGTGAAAACACTTGGTCCAAAGTTTTGTGTTATTTATTTATGCGATGCTGGGTCTTTGCTGCTCTTTGAGGGCTTTCTCTAGTTATATCAAGCGGGAGCTACTTTTCAGTGCATGGGCTTCTCATTGCGGTGGCTTCTCTTGTTGCGGAGCGTGGGCTCCAGGTATGCGGGCGTCAGTAATTGCGCCTTCCGGGCTCTAGAGCATGAGTTCAGTAGTAGTGGCGGATGGGTTTAGTTGCCCTGAAGCATGTGGGATCTTCCTTGACCAGGGATCAAACCCATGTCCCCTGCATTGGCAGGTGAATTCTTAACTATTGAGTCCTCAGGAAAGTCCCCAAAATGTTTTGATCACATTTATCCTGGGTTTTCATCCAGGCTGTCACTTCTTGGGGCAGAGTCTATCTTTCGTGGTGGAGGAGATGGAGACTTGGTTAGGCCTCGGGGGCCTGGCTTCCTCTCCTGACTCTGCAAAGATCTGGAGACGGGGTGGCAGTGGGGGGAAAATCCTGTAACCTTTCAATCTCAGCTGTCAAATGGCATTGGTCTTGCTGGTGGTTGTGAATATTTCAAGTGTGAAGGGGCCCCTCTCTAATGTAAATAAAATCTGTGTACGTTACAGGACTGTTGTGTTTTTGGAATCTCCTCATTTGAGAAAATGTAAAATGAAAACTGACCAATTTAGCAATGTTTGGAAGGAAAATTTACTTTTGTTAACATCACAATATCCTTTTGTGATACTAGAAAAAAGTAAATAGTTCTTATATAAGGCATATTCTTTATTTAGACTGTGAACAGCTGGGGACCCTCGTCTCCTCCTCACCTTGGATTAGTGTGGGAGTTATGTGATCTTCAGGGATCTGAGGCTTGCAGGCAGGAACCCCTGCCCTGTCTGGCTCAGGGTGTGCAACCTGGCAGCCCTTGGGCCATGTCTGTTCTGCAGGTGTGTTTTGCCGGGCCCTCCCACAGAATCTGAATTTCCAGTTTCTCTTAAACATTCAGAACCTCTGGCAGTCCTTGGCCCCTGACAACAGTTGGCTGGAGCTAAGTAGCAGCCCTCCCACCACATAGGACACGCAGTCCCCAGCTGGCTCCAGTCCCCTTGTGGTTTGTGACCTGATTGGTACGCTGGGTATTTGGGTGTGACCCTTGGTCTAGATGATTTATAAAGTTCTTCCCCTCACCACCACCCGCACCCCTGAGGTGCCAGGATCAATTAGAGTCCCTTTGACATTCAGAATAAGCTTGAATTGACCTCATGATTTCCTTTGTGGCCCCAGAGGTGTCAGTTTCAAGATATTACTGGAACAGAAGTAATTCATTGTAAGATCTCCACTGCTCTTGACAGTGGAGGGAATTACTTTCTGAGGCATCAAGATTTTCACTGGCAACTGGTTTCAGAGCAACCAATTTGGGAGAACCTTTCTTTTTTAAGGTCTCAGGAGCCCTGTGGTCAGGTGGTCTCGTCCCTGGTCTCCGCTGTTTGTCTCGTCTTGTAGAGGAGCCTGAAACGCTCTGAGAGAGGAAGGAAGATGTGCTGAAACAGAGGATAGGTTACGAGAGGAATGTGTGCCACACAGAGAGCCGTGTGGCAGGAATGCCTTTTTCAGGGCCTCCACTACCAGTGATACCAATGACTGGCACAGGCCCTTCCTGTGTATTCCCTGATGCAGAAATGGATGCACAGAATCCTTGCCTACAGTTACAAGTCAGGGAGTGGAGAGCTGGGGTTTATACCAGGGAGTCCGGCCCTGAGTCTGTGCAGTATTGATGGAGTCTCTACGCTGTCCTGCTTCCCTGACAGCTGTTCTAGTACTCATTTCAGGCTCCCAGGGCCTCTGTGTGTGGAGCTGCAGATGGGTGATAAAGGGGCTGGGTGGATTTTGCAGAGTTACCAGGTAGCCCAGTAACTTGGACTATTCACACCTTGGGTCATTTCTAAAATATATACTTCATTGCTCTGCTACAGACCAAGGTGAAATCGAGTTTTTATAGATGCATGCTTAATATGCATTTCATCTACAAAAAAGATTTTCAGTGTTTTGTGGGGGCACTGCCATTTCTATATAAATTTGTTGATTTTTAAAATTAAATTGCATCTATGGTAGATAAAACCTGCTCACTGTGAAAATACAGTTTTTCTTCTCCAAAAAATGTATTCCAGATCTTTATGCATTCTAAGACAGTGCTTTCACACATTTTAATACAGATTACTCTATAATTTATTTTTCCTTCTGAAGATAGCACATTATTAACAATTCTGTATTCCAAACAGTTTCTTAATGACAGTTATTTTGATTTCCCATTCTAATTAATCCTTGACACAAAATTCCTGGCCTCAATTTTTGATCAACATGAGATAACCAAGGTTCTGCTTCCAGGTGATGTATTTATAGCTGCAAACAAAAGAACTTTATTTTCACTAACCTCCATTTTCCTACTTTGGGCAAATGTAACATTTCTAACTCACCTTTTAAATCATGAAAAATACCTTGGGGGAATAACCTCTGTTCCTTTAGCTTAGGAGATTTGGGGTTTGGACATGAGTTAGGAATTACTTGTCCAAGGTTTATGATTTAAGGTTAAAAATTTAAATCAAAAGATGATATACTCCTGTGTACTGGGGACAGGCTGAGATGCATATATATATATATATTTTCATCCTGGTGATCTTACAGTGTAAGTATCTCTACAAGCATTGCTCTAATAAGTTGATACAAAGCCTTAGTCTTTCTCCTTGTTAGTTAAAGCATTCAGCCGAGACGAATATGAGTGGACAGTGGCTGCCTTCTTGGTGCACTGTTAAACAGAAAGCTCTGTGTAAGCATTTGGGAAAGATTCTGAACACTGTAGTCCTCTCTCTAATTTTAGCTGATCTGTTTTCAAATTGCTGATGGAGAAAGTAAGTACAGTATCCTATAAATATGACAGGTTCCTTAGGTGGTTGCTATTTTGGAGATGGTCTGGGGCTCTCTCTTGTAAAGTTGTCAGGACAAGCCATTGCTTCTGGTGTCCAAGGGTCAGCTTACAGAAAGCACATGAGCTTCCTAAAAGTCTCATTCTTGGTCAGTGTTGGTCTCTCTTTGTTTGGTGATGGGCCAATATGGGACACTCAGGTGATGGCACTGGCTCAGTGCCCACTAGGAAACATGGTATTTCTTTGATTCCTTTTATTTGTTTTGGCTGTACCATACAGCTTGTAGAATCTTAGTTTCCTGACCAGGGATTGAACCCAGGCCAAAGCAGTGAAAGCACTGAGTCTTCACCACTGGACCACCAGGGGATTCCCTCTGGTTCTTTTTTTAAAATTAAAAAAAATAGAAAACAACATTTATTTTTAATTGAAGGATAACTGCTTTACATTGTTGATTTCTGCCAAATGTCAACACCTGGGGTTCTTATTTAGGCTTTTTGGTTTCTTTTAAGTGACCGCTTTATTCTGGAATCTGATCTTTTAAAAAAATTATTTAAATTTGCAAATAATACACAGACATAGAGAGCAGAGTATAATGAATCTCCATGTACCATCTCCAATTTGGTTTCATCAATCTCCCCTCAACTCAATTTTCCCCCTCCTTCCTCATTCCCTTCCTCTTCTTTCCCTGCAGAAAATGAACACAAAATCTAAACACCATCCTTTTCACCTGTAAATATTCAATATGCACCTGTAACTAGAATACTTTTTTTTTTTTAAAGCAATATGTTGAAAGTCAATTAAGGTGTTAGAAACACACTAGCAAAATATATCATCCAGTATCCAGCCAATATCCATATTTTCCCCTGCACTGTCAAAGCGCTATCAACCCTGAATATTCATTAGAAGGACTGGTGCTGAAGCTGAAGCTCCAGTACCTGATGTGATGGGCTGACTCATTGGTAAAGACTCTGGGGCTAGGAAAGATTGAAGGCAGGAGGAGAAAGGGACAACAGAGGACGAGATGGTTGGATGGCATGAGTATGAGCAAGCTCCAGGAGGTGGTGAAGGACAGGGAAGCCTGGTGTGCTGTAGTCCATTGGGTCACAGAGTTGGACACGCCTGAGCGACTGAACGACATCAAAGACAGCTTCTTAGAGTTCTCCTCTTTTTGCAAGACTGACTGATCTGTTGAAGGAGCTGAATCATTTGCCCCAGGATTGCTTCCTTAAGGTGTTGTTCAGTTTGTGTTTCTTATAAGCTGGAAGTTAGATGTGGAAGCTTAATTAGATTCAGGCTCAACATTTTTATAGCCTGACTTTCTATTATATGGACATAATGTGAACATAGTAATAGTTGATCATGGGAATTAGTGAATTTCCGCCCTCAGAAATCAGAGGTAGAACAGGTGAGGACCATGGGTGAGGACAGAGGGGCTAGCTGTGGTTAGGCATTAAGTGTAGAGTGGCTGAGTCTGAGATAAATCAGACCAGCTGTGAAAGCTGGGAGCTGGTCTGCAGTGGGGCAGAGACAGCACGTCTCCAGTTAGGAAGCTTTTTTAATGACTTCTCAATGATTATCACTTCTCAAGCTATAACTTGTCTGCTGCACCAGGGATTAGGCCAGGTCAGTTGAGGACAAACAAAGAACTGAAATGGGCACCGAGAGGGAAGAGGCATGGAGGGGAGTGAATGAGGCTGGGCCGGAGCCCGAGCGTGGGGCTGAGCCTCTGGTTTTCACCGTGGTCTCTGTTGGAACTTCTCCCAGCTGTACCACCATACGGTGGCATAGAGCAGCAGCCAACTCTTCAGTCTACTTTCAGCAAGTTGGTAAACTTTCCCAAGCAGCTGCTTTGATGGGGACTGGCAGCCAAGCACAGCTTGTAAGAGGTAACAGCAGCAGGCAGTGAGTGTGTGCGTACGTGAATGCCTAAACCCAAATTCACAATGTGAACAGGCGTATTCCAGGTGGTGCCTCTGCACTGCCCAGATGGAGACGTTGCTGTTGGCCTGGCCTGGGAGGTTGACCTCAGAGGTCGATTTGAAGAGGGCTTACTCAGAATCCGGACACACTGTTTTCTCAGCAGTGGGTAAGAGAGACTTCGGATATCAGAGGTGAGAACTAGGCACATGTAGTTCTCGCAAGAGACAGTGTTAGGACATGAGAAAGATGGACGGATAAAGAGAGAGAGCGAGACAGATCTACTTTCCTAGTTGTGTGATCCTGGGTCAGTTACTTTACTCCTCTCGAACTCAATTTCCTCATCTGTCAAATGTAGAAAATTATAATAGTCACCTCATGAGGTTGAGTAATTTAAGTAAAGATGCACATATAAGATGTGCCTGCTGCCTAGTAAATGTTCATCCTGGTACCTAGAATAGTGTCTGAAATTTTGTAACACTTGGTAAATTCCTATTGAATGAACGACTAAATGTTGGTATGCAAATATAAGGCATTATTTGCATGCATGTGTTGGCTGATACTATATAGATATATGTCAGCATTATGAGTGAAGAAAGTTACAACTTTTACATGCCTTTCAGGAGGTGTATGTGTGGGTAGTTAAATGGATCATCAGGTATAATTTGGTCTTCGCTGATGCTGAAGGCACATTTGCAGCCTTCTGTGTGTATGTAGGCTGATCATTTATATACAGGTTCCGAGTCCTCAGATGCTCAAATGCTGCCTCTTTGGGGAATTCTTCTCCCAGAGCTGCCAACACTGTTTTAGGTTGTCTGCAGTGTTCCCTAATATTTGTTATAGATATGTGTTGAATCTCACCTCCACCCCACCTGTTGTCTGTCACCTCGTGGTGAGGAATCCCCAACATGTTCTACATGAAGTAGGTGGCCAGTAAATACTAGATGCCCAGATCAGATGTATTTTGAGCAAGACAGAATTCTCCTGAGTTTTATTAGAAACATCGCTTAGAACATGTGTGCCTTGAAGAGACTTCATATGTGGAGCTGCCTCGTGGCTGCCGGGAGAGAGAGCTCTTGGAGTTTTCCCATCGCTTTTTGCATCTGACTGTGTGGTTGTGCACCCCTGCCGTGGCCTGTGGACCCTAGGCCTGGACCCTGGTGTCCAGGAGATCTCACAGAGGTGTGAGACAAGGCCTTCGCCTGCCAAGTGCTGCAGTCAGGCTGAGGAGACAGGCTAGAGTGGGCTGAATGTTAAAGCAAAAGGCATGATGTTGAGTTCAGTGCCCAGTGATGGCCCAGATAGCAAGTTCTCTGTATTTCTGAGGAGGGGATGGTGGCCTGGAGGCTGCGCATGTAGAGGTTTTGAGACGTGGGTGCACCTTTGCATGGAGCGCAGGGATTACTTCTGCTTGATTGGCAAGGTGAGGTTTGTCTCACTGAGACCTAATGTGTGCTGCAGCTGCGACTCCAGTTTTGCTGCCAGGAGTGTGGAATTGGGATCAGAACCCAGTTCTGGCTCTTTGCTGGCTGCATGGTCACCTGGTCATAAGACCATTTCAGTTGACAGACTTGGTGGCACTTCTCTGCAGCCTCAGTTTCCCTGGCTGTAAAATGGGGATAATGGTAGCACCTGCTTTGTAGGGTTTTGCTACTTTGTAGGGTTTTACACAAGGGGATGTGCTGCACCATTATTAGAAGCTGAACTTGGAGAGGACTCAGGAAACAGCTTTATCCTTAAAGATGATGTGGATCTTCCAGTCTGCCTCTTTAGAGTATCTCAGGCAGAGTGCCCGGGTTTCCAGCAGATTGTTGTTCACTCAGTCGTGTCTGACTCTTTGCCACCCCATGGACTACAGCACACCAGGCTTCCCTGTCCTTCACCATCTCCCAGAGTTTGCTCAAACTCATGTCCATTGAGTTGGTGGTGCCATCCAACCATCTCGTCCTCTGTCGTCCCCTTCTCCTCCTGTCTTTGTTCCTTCCAGTGAATATTCAGGGTTGATTTCCTTTAGAATTGACTGGTTTGATCTCCTTGCAGTCCAAGAGGCTCTCAAGAGTCTTCTCCAATACCACAGTTCAAGAGCAAATTACTGGCATTAAAAAGCCCTGCTGCTGCTGCTGCTGCTGCTGCTAAGTCGCTTCAGTCGTGTCCAACTCTGTGCAACCCCATAGACGGCAGCCCAGCAGGTTCCCCCGTCCTGGGATTCTCCAGGCAAGAACACTGGAGTGGGTTGCCATTTCCTTTTCCAATGCATGAAAGTAAAAAGTGAAAGTGAAGTCGCTTAGTCGTGTCCAACTCTTAGCGACCCCATGGACTGCAGCCCACCAGGTTCCTCTGTCCATGGGATTTTCCAGGCAAGAGTACTGGAGTGGGGTGCCATTGCCTTCTCCGATTAAAAAGCCCATTTCACATTAAATCTTGTTTAAGGCTTCTCCCACTACCAATTTCAGGTGCCTGGGAAACCAGCAGTGTAGAAAGGTCAGTGTTGGCTTGCTCTAGTGTTTTTCCATTCTTGCTCCAGCTCTTTCCCTCCTCAGGCTGCTCCAGGTTCAAGGGTTGGGGAGATTGGAGTTGAGGCAGAGCCTTTCCCTGAGCAGAGTGTGTTTGCTCCCTCTTGGCTGCGTGAGTCTGTGATCATGGTTGGCCTTCTGTGGGCGCACATTAGTGGTTCTTTCAGAGATGTGCTTGTCCTTTCAGTGACCCCCACGAGGACCTTTTACCTGATGCCCTGACCCAGTGACCTCTGTGAGCCCTACCCCAGCTCCTCAGCCGGCCGCCCTCCCATTGTCTTAGGCAGCATCCTCTCTGGAGGAGCCCAGTTGCCTTCTGAGCAGTCCTTTAGCCCCCCGGGGAAGCTTACACATCCAAAGGTCACAGCCAAAGTTGTCCCAGCTCTTCCCATCCTGGCAGCTGCAGGCAACCTCCTTCAGCTTCTCTAGGTGAGGGTGGGCTCCCAGGAACGCCCTGTGGTCCAGAAACAGCCCTGGGCTGGCCCCTGAGCAGTACTTTGCCTGGGGCTGGGAGCCATTTCCTCTCCTTTCTCTCACATTCCCTCCTGGTGGTGGGGAAGCGATGCTGCTGGGCTCACCTCTCCTCTAACTTCTGGCAGAGGACTCCCTCCCATGCCCCAGTGCATCCCTAGTCTGTTCTGAAATGGGTTGTCGCAGACCAGTTTGGTCACTATGGATCAAGTCCTATGCGGACAGAAATCAGGGTGTTTATCGTGCCTTTTAGTTTTGAGTCAACAGAAGAGCCCCATCCCATTCCCATGTCAGTTTCACAGCACAGTGTCTGGTACGCAATCAACGTCCAGTGTGTCCTGGCCACTGTCACTGTTTAGCTAACGTGGGCTTCAGTATTCTTATCTGAAATCCTGGCTACTGATAGTCTCTGCTCTGTTTCCCACTTGTGAGTTTTGGTTTTATTTTTATATTTTAGCCTCAACAGAATGGGATCTCTCCACGCATGTTTAAGGCCTTTGTGAGCAAGAGCCACCCGGAATTCTCCTCCAACAGACAGCAGGATGCCCAGGAGTTTTTCCTGCACCTGGTGAATCTAGTAGAGGTAAGTCAGCCTTTAGAACTGCTGGAAAGTGTTGTCAGAAGCGTGTCCAGCCCTCGCGTGCAGTCCCGCCTGTGCGGCCAGAACGCTGCCACCCCCCAGCTTCTCCCTGTCTGGTTCCTTTTAAAGTTGGCGTCTCTGGGGCTTCCTGTGTTCGGCCCGCTTGTTGTAATTGCTCCTCAAGCCTGGCTTTCTTGGCCTTGGTGGATCTCCCTGTTCTCCTCCTAATTTGAATGTGTTCTAGGAGTGTTTATCCACTTTGTCGTTTCCTGTTTTTGTTTTTGTCTCTGTGACAAGCTCTTGGAGAGGCCAGTGTGGTATTTGGTATCCTCCTGTCCTCTGTCCTCCGAGATGCTCGCTCTGGGCTCACAGCAGAATCCAATCACGTTAAATGCTGTGGTTCTTAAAGGCCACTGAGAATTTATGACTAAAGGCTTTTTTTCTCCCCTCTTAAAAAAATTAACTACTTTTTTCCTGATGACTAGTGTGTTCTTTGTGGAAACAGAGGCACAGAAGAGAAAATCAAAACCACCCCCATACTGCCTGCTCCCCCAAACAAGCAGTGTTAACATTCTGGTGTCTGACTCCCTACCTCCACCCCAGTTATTTTCCAGGTGCAGTTCATTCTCTGCTTGCTGGTTTGTGAGCAGTGTTTTCCTCTTAACCTGCTGTGAACATTTTGCTATGTCATTATGTACTCAAATATAGCCTACTTTCTTTTTAATTTGTGTATAATTTACATTAGTACATTTATAGAATCATATCATACATGGCTTAATTTTTTAATATAAACAAATTTTAAAATATATTTTTTAAATAAAAATTTGCTTAAAAAACTTTACATTTTTTAAAATTTACTTTTTAATTATTTTTAAGCTTTTTATTTTATAGTGAGGTATAGCCAGTTAACAGTGTTGTGATAGTTTCAGGTAAACAGCAAAGGGACTCGGCCATCCATATACGTGTATCCATTCTCCCCAAACTCCCCTCCTATCCTGTCTACCACATAACATTGAGAAGAGTTCCATGTGCTGTATAATAGATCCTTGTTGGTTACCCATTTTAAGTATAGCAGTGTGTACATGTCCATCTCAAACAACCTGACTATACGTGGCTTAATTTTTCCGGTGCAGCCCTTGATTTTTTTTCCCTCCTTTCTCTTTACTTGGCCTTTCATATCTCCTTTCTTCTAATTCTGTCTAGGTAAGTCCCTCTGCCATGACTTTTGATGGCTGCATACTATTTATTTACATGATGAACTATAATTTATTTAACCAATCTCCCATTTTTGGACTTTAGGTAACTACCAGTCTTTTGCTTTAAAGTACTCTGAACTGGTATGCCCAGAGGGAATGTTTAGTAACATCAGATCTTTTCACCAGATTTATATTTGATTCTGTACTCATTTTTATACATGGGTGGCTCTGACAGTAAAGAATCTGCCTACAATACAGGAGACCCCTGGGTCAGGAAGATCCCCTGGAGAAGGGAATGGCAGCCCATTCCAGTATTCTTCCCATGGACAGAGGAGCCTGGCGGAATACAGTCCATCACAAAGAGTCGGACATGACTAAAACGACATAGCATGCGTGTCCCATGAAAGTAATATAAGCTTACCGACTTGATATAATCTCATTTTCAGAGGAACCGCATTGGCTCAGAAAACCCAAGTGATGTTTTTCGGTTTTTGGTGGAAGAGCGGATTCAGTGCTGTCAGACCCGAAAAGTCCGCTACACGGAGAGGGTGGACTACCTGATGCAGTTACCTGTGGCCATGGAGGCGGCAACCAACAAAGGTAGTGTTCCAGAGCGGGAGGTGAACAGAGCGCTTCTTCACACGTGAAGACCCTCGAGTAAGAGCTGGTGCAGTTTAGTTACTGCAGAGCTGTGTCTGGAGTAGGCCTGGAAGGGGTCTGCTCTGCATGTCTCTTCTCATCTATACTTCAGTCCCCATGTAGCTTTCTTTGAGATTTTCATGGAGCCGGTTATGGAGGAAACCTACTTCAGTGCCTATAAGTTTCAACAACAGGTTGGTTTAGAGTCAGTTTAATTTGGAGGAAATTATTTGTAATTTAACATTATCACTTACAAGTTGTGCTGTAAAGTCTGAGGGAAGTGGTCAGAACTACCTTTTTTGATGTGAGCCATCAAAGAATCCATCTTTGGCATCTGAACAAAGTGCCTGTTGTGGGTGATAAAGTGTGGCCGGGCCCTTTGTCAGGCTCCCCTTAGAAAGGTCTCTGGACCTTGGAAGCAGGAAGAAGGCAGATACCCAGGTGGAGGGGGTGATGCTCAGGGGAAATTTCCTTCAATAAGTCTGATCTGCTTCTTCAGACAAAATAGATGAATGATATTTCTTAGAACTAACATCTTAGAAGCAAAAAAAGGAGAAATATCTGCTCAATTGCTTATCTCCTGTGAACTGGTCATTTTTGTAAAGTTCAAACACTCCTTGGGTGGCTTTTTTATACTCTTTTTGCAGGGGTGGTGGGTAGTCACTTTATTGTGTTAATTGGAAAATGATTTTAAGATGAAAAAATTTCCATTTTCTATAAACTTCTACAGCTTTTCACTAGTTTTTAAATTCTTATTCATTACACAAAGTAGAAATGGGGTGGGGATCTGTGGTTTGTTTCCTTTTTAGCATGAGGCCTAATTGCTTTCTCTTGCCTACCTTGGTGGATGCTGGCTAACATATTCTACTCAGTTCTGTGATCCTCTCTAAATTCACTGTTTATAATTTATGAGTGGTAGCTATTTTTTGTTGTTGTTGTTGTTCAGAAAGGAGATTTGTAATTTAGTGTCAGGAAATTGATAGCTGGAAACATGTAATGCTAGCATCCTAGACAGAAGTCCATCCTAAACCGCTGGTGGACTGGGAAATGAACTGTAAGAGCATATCCAGATGTGTTTAAGAAACCACAAAGATACATCAGTGGCATCTAAAAACTGATAAATCAGAAGTGATTTTTTGTAACACAGAAGGAATTCCTGGAAAGGTCCATTTGAAATACATAGAATTTTGACTTTTAGGTGGTTTCCAAGAGTAGATCCGCTGACTCCTGGGAAGCTCACAGGGTACTCACTTTTTTCCCCTGGGTGTTCAGTCATTTGAGCAGGGATAGTGTAGAAAGCCTTCTGGGTTGGCTGCTCTGCTTTCTGCAGTGTCAGGTCACCCCACATGAAGTTGTCTGGGTGGTGCTGGGTAGGATTGCAGGTCTGGTGCCTTGGGTAACTGTGTTCCTTATAGTTCATCCTGCTCTTTGGCCTGCACTCTCTGTGACCTCTCATCATGGTCAAGGGCCAGGAAGAGCTGAGCCCTCGGATTTCTCTGCATGAAATTCTCTGGTGTGGAGACTTTGTGATTAGAGGGTGGTTTGGGGTCAAACCAGTCTTGACCTCTGGATAAATGGAAGCCCAGGTTCATGCATCACTTACAGCACATGTGTAGTCTGAACCTCTCATCTGGACCGTAATTCACAGTTCCCTCCTGTCAGCCTCAAAGAGGAACAGGCAAAAAATGAACGGCTTGATGCAGCCTGGCATTGCCACTCTAAACACGCTTTCAGCAGGCTCCTCTGGCTCTGTGAAGGGCAGCAAGTAAGCAGTCCTACCCCCAGCCCAGAAGGCTTCAGGGAAGGCTGTTCATTGTTCAAGGGGCTTTTCCTTTCAAGAAAATAAATGACTGCAAAGTCATTTGTTTGCTCTTCTACCCAGATGAACTGATCGCCTATGAACTAACGAGAAGGGAAGCAGAATCAAACAGAAGACCCCTTCCCGAGTTGGTTCGTGCCAAGATACCATTCAGTGCCTGCCTGCAGGCCTTTTCTGAACCAGAAAATGTTGATGATTTCTGGAGCAGCGCCCTGCAAGCAAAGTCTGCGGGTGTGAAGTAAGTGTGTATGTGTGTGTGCCTGTGGGTGGCAGTAGGATGAGAAGGGGGCCTTGAGAGGTAGGGGGCAGTCGGGAAGGGCGAGGGGTGCCACTCTACAGGTCTGTGCATGCTTGCTCACATGTGGCCAGATGGGATTATGATTTACACAACCCTAGTTCTCACAGACCTTGCTTGTATGAGGCCTATCTAGTGAAACAGGCTTGTTGTGATCTGTATCATGTATAAGGGAGAGAATGCCTTTTTTTCTTTTTTTTACTGAGCAGGTATAGCCAAGAACTCTTATGCCCCATGGCAAGATGATATTAATGAAGAAATTCGAAAACTGCTTATGACAGTCTTCAGTATTTAAACTCCACTGTGATAGACTCTGATTCCACAATTAAGATTTGACTTAGAACTTGGTGACTCTGTTCCTGCCTGGAGACTAGGGGTCTCAGGGCATCTCAAAGGGGACCTCAGGGCTCCTGGGCTTTGTTCCAACGAGCTGCTCAGACATGGTCAGGAGATGTTCTGTTTCTATATTGTGATCCTTCTTGTCAGGTCCATACATTTTTTTTTTTTCTCCACTTGACGCCTTAGTTGATTGTATACAGTCAAGTCCTTGCCCGTGTACTTCACGCAGTTGGAGAAAGAACTTACAATGGCAGACAAAGAGGGGAGGTCTAAAAGTCTCTGGAACTCATTATTTTTAGATATTCTTCAGCCTTTTTTTTCTGGGCTCAGCCTGAGCTCTAGATGACATGAAAGGCAGGGAAGGATGGATGAGCTACTGCTGACTGACTTTTTTTTTTATCGCAACTACGAGTAGCAGTCAAACCTGAATCGCTTATTCTCTGAAACAGTCATCCCTCAGGATTCCTCTGTTTCAGATGATTGACTTCATGTGTTAAGAACGGGAAAACAAAAAGAATGTTTCAAAAGCTTTAAAGAAAAAGCCACATTTCTTAACAACAATTTCTTTTAAAAAGTTTCTTCATATCCAGAGAGGAATTACAATAGTTCAGTTATCAGTTATCCATTGTGGAGTAAATTTTCATCCGAGGATTGCTCAGTTTTGGGAAGTGTGTATGTGTATGTATGTATGTGCATGTGTGTGTATGGCCTTGCAGATAAGAGTTGGTGAGCTGGCATGTTAAATGTTTGTCATTCACTCCATTACAACTTGGGCACATCTTTGAGCAGTTAGAAAACTACACGTTTTATTAGTGGTGAAAGCAGTTTTTTTTCTCTCAACTTTATTGAAGTATAATTCACATAACGTTGCGTGAGTTTAAGATGTACTGTGTGATTTTTTTTTAACTTTTTTTCTTTTTTTCTTATTGACAGTAAGCTGAAGATTCCACAAACATTTATCCTTTTCTCTTTGCACTTTAATTCTGACTCTGTATGGGAGGTGGAAGTGATCAGAAGCCTGGCGGCCTAGAAAGTCCCCAGCATCAGGTGTGAGTTGCAGAAAGGTCTTCACTGGCTGGTCTGCCTCGTCCCCCTTTTCTGCTCTTCAGAGTCTTACAAGTACAGGGTGTGACCTACTCTAGGCCTGTGGGGAGGCATCTTCTCATCAGTAGGAGAAGGAGCATCTTTGAAGTGGAGCTGGGAAGCGTTAGCCTTCCACAGAGACAATCTCTTACCCTTGGGCTGGTGGTCAGGAGATCTGGATTCTTCTCCTGTGTTCACTTCCTGACTTGTGCTCTAACCTGGGGCAAAATCAGCAACCAGTTCCTTCTGAGTGGAGGAATGATGGTTGCTTACCCACAAAATATTTAGTTGTAGGCAGAGGGGTTTCTACCTTCTCTAACCCTTAACAGTAGCTATTGAACATGTTTCTTCGTTTTCTCTTTTACATGCACACGTGTGTATGTATGTTTACATATGTCTTTGGTTTAACACATATGAAAGTTATTATTGGATGTATCACAATTGTTGGTAATTGAAAACTGGTCTTGTGGGAAAGGAAAAAGCAGTGTTCTAGGGTGATAAAGCAACTACCATTATGGCACATTTATCAATATTATTCTATGTTATATGCTAAATGCATCCCATCAAATATTGCTTAATCACCTTAGTACTGCTGTGACACAGACACTTTAGTCTCCCCATTTTACAGATGAGGAAATAAAAGAAGTGTTAATAATGGCCACTAAGTGACAGACTTGGAATTCATTCATTTGAAGTTTAAACTGTTAATCCTTGTGTTGTATACTGCCCCATATTCCTTTCCTGCTTGCTTATGCTTGTATCTTTATAATCCTTATAGTGTTGTTTATTCTTTATTATACCTTATGTTTCAAATAATAGTTCTAGGGGAACTAGTTCAGTGAATTCCTAAAATATATTTTTTTCTTTCTGTTATTTCCAGCAATATAGACATGATCTCTTTATTATGTTACTTTGGGGCCTTAAATTTTTCTTGTGTTAGACCCAGAGCCCAAAAGGCCAGGAAGAGACAAAAGATGTCCTCTTGGTAGATCTTGGGTCAGTATGGACCAGACATAAAGCTCCTTCCCTTTTTGGTCCTGAACAGACAGTGACTGGGAAGAATATGTGTTTGGAAATTTTATTCACGCAGCAAATATTATTGCTCACCTAGTGTATCAGAGTCGGACAAGACTGAAGCGACTTAGCAGCAGCAGCAGTGTATCTTGGGCAATGAACTGAACGAGATGAAGTCCTCCCCTCAAGGAGCTCACAGATTAAAGGTTGATAGGGACAGATTTCGTTTTAACCTTATCATTTATGAACAGAAAGGAATGGTATGGGGTTCAGAGCATGGGCTTTAGGTGGACTGGCAGCATTTGAATCCTCAGTGTAGAACTTACTGGTATGTGACCTTGGCCAAGTGACCTCACCTCCATAAACTTCAGTTTCCTTATATGTAAACTGGGGATAGTAATAGAACTTTATAGGGTTGAGGTGAGGATCAAGCATAAAATGCTTTGCATAGTGCCTGGTGGAGTAAATATACACTGTAACTGTTATTACATTACTTTTATCTTTTTTTACCTTGGATTATACAGTTTGTGTTGATTAATTATGTTTTTAATTATGATTTGGTTAATTATGTGGTTGATTAACTATGTTTTCAATGTATTTAATGGAAATGATAGAATTTTTTTAGTCACCAGGTTTTCAATAGTGTTAATAAATTCAGGGAGACAGACAGTTTATATATCAATATATTTTTCTTAATAAGGTTTTCATAATGTTTTTGCCTGAATTTGTAACCAGTGAACAATCGATGCGTATTAAATAAGGTAATGAGTTGTTGATAGATAATGCTATACTGTTGTCAGTCACTGTTCTAAGCTCTTTAGTCTAACTCAGTTCCTGTTAGACTCCTGTTAACAGTTAACTCCTGTTAGCAGTTCTTTGGGATGAATTTACTCAGTGTCTGTCTAGACCTTTTTGAATAATTTATATTTCAGTGGACTTTATTAAGTATATAACTTTTCAAGAAAAATTTTAATTCCAGGAATTAATTTTAGGAATAGAAGAGTAACTGGTGCATAATTTATAACCTTACTAGATTTAACAACAAACTTGATGTCCCAAACCTGCAATTAATGAATGCCAAGTGTTAGTATTGAGGTTGACTTGAACATATTTATATTAAGCAGTTACTGAATGTGTGATTCAAGCTGAGACCCTATATACAAAAGTTAATAAGGAATGTTTAACCAACAGGAAAAATACAATGTGGGCATCATCTAACCTGCTTTCTGGTACTCTTAAGTTGGTAGCTACCCACCACAAAGTGATGCATTAAATTATCAGCCTTGAGTTCCCTCTACTGCCTCCCACTCCGTGGTACATTACCAGCTGATTCCTCACCCAGATACTGATCACAGAGCAACTTCAGGAATCTTTGGGATCCTGAACCACAGTCTGGAAATCATTGATGACTTTTGGTTGACTTCATTGTTATATATTTTCCAGATTTTAAATTTATGTGGTTAGAGGATGGGGTCAGAGAGGTGACACTTTTATAGTCGTTGAAAATATCAGATGGCGTTTCTTGGTTTTTGGTGAAATTGAGGACTTGGCTATATTTAAGAATGATATTAATACTGCTTCTCAGAAGTTAGGAAAACCTAATTAGAGATAATATATAATTTCTGGAGAGTGAGCTAGGCTAATAGATCAGCTCCTTGGGATAGTTAAGCTCTTGTTTTTTGAGAAACTCCTTCATTGCCTGTACCCTTCTACCTTCCTTGTGATGGGGAATTTGAGATCCAGAGTGGTTAAGTAACCTGCTTGGGGCAAAATACAGGTCAGTGACAAACTAGCTTAGTGTCCTTGGTTCTGTGGATTCTAGCTCTTGCATGACAAGATCATCATGCTAACTCCTTGGCTGCACACAGCACATTCTGGTGTGCCAGGTGGTTTCATGGCACTGCATGACCATCGCACAGCCCTGGCAGGCAGATGTTCCTAATAAACCCATTTTGTAAATAGGAAGCCTCAAGGAGGGTTAGATTTGGAGTGAATTAAGTAGCATCCAGGTCTTCTGACACTTTTTGGACAGTTCTCTGCCCCTGAACTGTGGCTTTTCTTCTACACTAGGGGGCAGCGGTGCATTTGTATTTGATTTCTGAGTTCTCGGAAGATGCATTCCACATAGATTTGAAAAGTGGTTTGTAGGAAACATGTCCTAGAATCTTTTATTTTAAAAGATCTATCGTATCTGTTTAAATCTAAGTTTTTTTTTATATACCTTACTGTACTCAGATTGACATTTGAGTAGAAATGGTTTTTATAAACAAGATAATAAATGTGGAGAGAATGAGCTGAAACCGGGGCATGTATTTGATGTATTAGTTGAATAGTTTGGCATAAAACCATCAAAGGCAAGTCCAGGCAATTCAGCATTCATGAAAGTTTGAAAGGGAACTTAGACATTAACCATATATATTAATTTTTAAAATTGAAGGCCCAGATTTAGATATTTTAGATACCTCATAGTACACACACACACACACACACACTCACCCACCCACACCCCCCCTTTAAGATCCATCTGGCCATAGATTTTAGGTGCGGTAGTATTTTAATGAGGCCCTGGCATTTCCAGTAGTCAGCCTCAACCAAAGTTCCGATATAACCTCCTGATGCCAACTCTGTGCTACAAGATAGGGACTTGTGGTCAGAGCAGATTGGGGGTGTGTCAGGATTGCTCAGGGAGCTTTTTCAAACTTCATATATAAACACAATGCGAGGTGCCCCTATGCATCTGCAAATATGTGTGACACTACCAAGGGTTTTAGAAAAACACAAACGTTTATAGTTGAAAACCACTTTTCAGAAATACAAAATGCCATAGCAAAGTAAAAGTAGTAATTTTGCAGGGTGTCCAAAATCATCTTTGGGGACAACCTTGTCCTGTGTTAAACACTGTCCTCTCGTGGAAAGGCCAGGATGAGTGGTGAGGTGGTATGTGTGTGTGTCCACTCCTGTGTGTGTGTGACTGCTCATGTGTGCGTGTGTGTCCCTCCTCTTCACTGCAGGCCCTGGGACTGCTTGGGGGTGCCTCAGACACAGCTTATGATGCTTCATGAACTGTATCCTTAATTTTTGTTGCCTGTTTCATTGATCTAATCCCCTTGTGTTTCCCAGAACATCTCGCTTTGCCTCATTCCCTGAATACTTGGTAGTGCAGATAAAGAAGTTCACTTTTGGTCTTGACTGGGTTCCCAAAAAATTTGGTAGGTATCTTTTGCATGCTTTTGCTTAAAACGTCAAATTAGCTGTTTAAAAAACATGGCATGTGAAAGAGCCCATGAGGTTGGCTGCCAGAAACGGTCTCATTTCATTCTTTTCCCATGATTCCCACCTTTCTCTTTTGAAAGACATGATAAGCACTGGTGGTAGTAAAAAAAAGTAAACACAAATTGCCACTTGCTTGCCACCTCTCTAATAATGGGTTCTGAAATGGCCAGAATCTAAGAGTGAAAACAGGAGCCTCACAATTTCAAATCATGCCTCCCAAACTGTAATGTGATCTTGGTAAAATGCAGGTGCTGATTCAGCAGGTCTGGGGTGGGGCCAGGGCTCTATATTCTAACATGTGCCCAGGTGATGCTGATGCTGCTAGTGCTGCTGGTCCAAAAGCCATGCTTGGAGGTGCTAGTAACTGAAGATGTATCTTTCCTTAGCATCTTTCCTCGACCTCTAAAGCAGGCGGGTATGGCTAATGACATTTGTTTAAATCATATGAATTTTATTAATAATAACATGAGTACAGTCAGTTGTATTAAAAAGAAAAGGGGATGTGACTTTGGCCGAATTGGGCTTCTTTCTAATCTTAAAGGCCCTTGACAACTGTTAGAGTTTATCCTTCCAGACAATGAGTAAGAACATTTCTCTACCATCTCAATCAGATATGAATGTGTTCCTAGGCTGTCCTCAGGGCCGTGGAAGTCCATACAGTTTTAACCTCTGATTTTTCAAGCAAGGACCTCAGACTGCTTGCCAGTCTTTTAGTGTCTATGTTTTTGAGCACTTAAAAAACAAGACTTAGTCCTAGGTTGGTTAATTAAGAACTCATCTGCTCCTCTGAAGGGGATAAGTCAAAAGAATGTAAAATCTGCGGGAATGATTTCCCAGAAACCTCTGGCACCAGCAGTTAGCATAGCACTGATCTCCACGTGGCTTTATGTAGCCCGTGAACCCGCAGCTCATTCCTCTTTTCCTGGTAGAATAATTTTGTGGGCAGGGAGGAGGGCCGAGGGCAGGTTGCTCATCACTCAGCCTCTCCTCCTTGGACCCAAGATGCATCCCAGAGAGAAAACTGACTTCTAAAGGCTTTGAACTGCTTTGGAAACAGTTTTATTTTCTTTGTCCTTGGAATTTTGGTAAAGGATGCCAAATTCAGATCAGATTTCATAGTCTTGCTGAGTTTAAAGCAGCCCCAAAGCTTTCTGTAATGAACCTGAAATTTTCTGTTGAGGAACAGTTGTTTTGATTTTGTTGGTCAGACATTGTGTTTGATTTTGCTATTTGCTGAGATTTAAATTTTTTTTTAAACTAAGCCTTTTTTTTGGGTGGTGGTTTTAAAGCAGGACTTAAACACCTAACATTGTAGCTGGTTTTGGGGATGGTGTTTTCAGATTCTGTTTGCTAGCCTGAGAGACACACCCTGCACCAACATTTGAACCCATTTTCCATTATTACCATATCTGACTGCGTGCAGTACGAATTCGCAACAGGCTGTTAGACTCATACATACATTTTGTATTTGAATAAGTCAACATAATGACAACTGAGCTGAGAAGTTAAAAAAAGTATGCCTCAAGATGAATACACTTGAAGTTCAATTAATTTCTTTAAAGCTTCAGTTTTTATTACCTTCGGTAGAATAATCACAGTACCCATGGGGATCAGAGAAAAGGCATAAACTATGGGTTGCCAACACAAATGCCTAATGAGGACAGCGTGATAATGTAAGTGACAGAAGTAGGCTGGTATGAGAAACACACAGCTATAGCTGTCTTGTCCTTTCTTGAGTATTCCCATTTTGGATGAAGATGTGGATCAGGAAAACATTTCCCTATCATAAGAATCAGAATAGCACACATGTGATGCTCAGGATCATGGGGGCAGGAGGGAGTGGTGAGGTCTGTGGTAGACAGACATGGAGGGCACATTACCTTGGAGTGAAAGCTGAGAATCGGCCCCAGGCAAATGTTATCACATGAGCCTCTGTTACAGCTTTTTGTTTTTGTTTTTTCAAAATGAATTGGAAGTCTGGAGTTTTGAATTGAAATTTCTGAATTAAAAATTGGAATTTGTTGCCAACATTTTAAAAACATCCAACAGAAAGTGTCTACAGATGTATGGGTTCCCGGTTTTCGACCTCTGGCTTCCCTCATTTCTTGTTGTTCAGTGTGAAATCCTGCATCTGTGTTTCCCCCGGTTCTACATTAAACTCTAATCAGTCTTAGTCAGTTTTCTGGTCCCGTGACTTACTCCCAGGAACTATAACACATCCCTTGTCTCTGCCTAGACATGTGTGCATAGTTAGTGGTGCTAGATTGAGGAGGTGATTGTGGTTATTTGGAGAGTCCAGTGAGTATAATCTCTCTCATTTTGCAGATGTTTCTATTGATATGCCAGACCTACTTGATATCAACCATCTCCGAGCCAGGGGGTTGCAGCCAGGAGAGGAGGAACTTCCAGACATCAGCCCCCCCATAGTGATTCCTGATGACTCTAAAGGTACCGTCTTCTGCCAGGAGAACCTTCTCGATGCCTTCCCGCTCCTTTGCTGGAATAGTCCCTTTTCCTCCCCCACTCTGTTGTCCCGTGGTGCTTTCCTGTGTTGTAACCCACCATAGACATACAGAATTGAAGCCTGGCTGCAAACCTTGAGCTTAAAATATTAATAGTCACAGGAAGAGGCACAGCCCCAACATGAATGAACCAAATGGACCCATGGAAATCACAAGCAGCAGAGGGCAGCAGATCTCCAGGAAGGTTTTGGGTTCCCTTGCCTCTGGCTTTGCCTCCCTCCTCCCTTCTCTGATAAGCCTATGGGGAAGAGGAGTGTGTTTTCAGTGGACTCTCAGTCTAGGGGAGCTGTGTCCTTCTTGGAGTATCTTTGGAGAACCAAAAAGGGAAATTGAACAGTGTGTGTTGGTTTTAAAAATCTTGCCCACGTCTCACCTCCCCAGCTTCATTACTGCTTCATAGCAAGAGAACAGTTTGAGCTTCTCTTACTCTCTGTGAACCTTGAAGTGGTCCTTGTGAAGAGTACTTTTTAAGAGAAAAGTACATGTGAAAAATCATTGCCTTTGTGAGTCCAAGAACAGCATGGAGAGATCTTGGCTTTATTATTAGTTCAGTTATTCTGGTGAAATCAGTTTCCTTCTGGCTTTATTAGCCCACGTGTTTGCTGTTTGCCTTCCTAGTGAGTTAATTAGGTACATTAGCTAATAGTGCCAGAGTGCTTAGGGCACCTGCCCCACAGGATGTCTGTGAGCTGAGCAGTGACCATTATTGGTGACCCTGTTGGGGTATAAAGTGAATCCAGGAGGAGCAAGAGAGGAGTCAAGATTGGCATCTGTGTTACATTATTCTCTAACGCTAAGTCCAATGCTAAATTGCAGAGGGTGGAGAGCAGGGAAGGGGTCTGTAGGTGGGGTGGTCCAGGCTATGTGGTATAGGTGGTTCATTAAAGGAATTCCAAAAAGATCAGTCCTCAGAGTGTCAGAGAACTGCAAGATGGTTTATTACCATCACTCCTGCTTTTTCTGACGTTCATAACAGAGTTCTTGGATTGTAATTATATGGCGTTCTCAGAAGTACAGGGAAGGAAATTATTTAGTTCTTTAAGATGATCAGCAGAGCATCATGTTTTATCTGCTCTAAATGCCTGAAACTGGGTATTCTCCCTCCTTCCTGGAATGACTTTATGTCAGGTTGACTGGTCTGCGTGGAGGACCAGGGGGCTGACAACAGTGTGGGGTGTTAATGGGTGGGGGTGAGGGAGTGCTCCGGGTTAACTCTTTTTCTTTCTCTAGAACTCTTTGCCATGGTTGGGTCTCACTTCCTGCCCTCTCCTTTGATTTCCAGATCGCCTGATGACCCAATTGATAGACCGTATGTATCTTTTATGTTTTTTCTCAGTGTCCTACCATTCTTACTGGTCTAAGCGCGTTTAGCTGTGGGGGTTCAGTAAAGTGCGTGTTCTGTACATGTGTATGTGCAGCTTTTCCTGGGTGGGAACAAACCTTGGTCTGCAAGTTGAGATCACAACAAATCTAAACCAGTAATGTGGTGAATAGATGGCCCTGTGTTTTAGGAGAGAGAACTTCAGCGTGAGAGCCAGCCAGCCCTGAGTCGGAATCTTGGCTTTGCCATTTGTGGCTGTGTGACCTAGAATCATGGACTTCTCTGAGCCTCAGTTTCCTCATATGTGAATGGGGGATACTGATGCCATTTCTTCCATCCCTGGCCACATGAGTAGGTCTCTTGCTGCACTGATAGCACAGGGACCTGTCACTTTGTCCACTCCTTCAGGACACATAATGAAGATACACGGTTGACAGGACATGGTAGTATTAATTAATACTCTTAAGAGTGTCAGTGTCATTGGACTGTTTGTTAATTTTGTAGTCATTTAGTTCCTTAATCCCGGAGAAGGCAATGGCACCCCACTCCACTACTCTTGCCTGGAAAATCCCACGGACATGACTGAGCGACTTCACTTTCACTTTTCACTTTCATGCACTGGAGAAGGAAATGGCAACCCACTCCAGTGTTCTTGCCTGGAGAATCCCAGGGACGGCAGAGCCCGGTAGGCTGCCGTCTATGGGGTCGCACAGAGTTGGACACGACTGAAGTGACTTAGCAGCAGCAGCAGCAGTTCCTTAATCCTGGGTGAGTTGATACTTTTGATTTTCAAAAGAACATGAAAAAAAGCAAACTATTTTATAGTCAATATTTAGATATTAGGAGGAAGAAGGAGTATGTAATAACACAAAATACTCTGAATTTTGTTGTCTACAAAGCCTTGCTGGAGACATTATTGTTAATTTAGAAGTTCAGGTGTTTTACTTTGCCAAAAAAACACTTTATGTGATTGATCACGTGACTTAGACCTCCATGCTTGCCTTCTTGGGTCAATTTTGATTTGCTGGTTGCTGGAAGAGGCTGTTAGGGGCAGCGAGGGTCATGGGCAAACCATTGCCTCTGCAAATAATCTGATTGTAATGATAACCGTATTTTTGAATGGTTACCGTGAGTCATTGTTGAGTTTATGACTCCATAAATTCTTTTAACCGTGTATAAATGTACTATTATAATAATACAAAGGCCAGCTTCTTATTTGATTGTCACAGTAAGATGGGCAGAGCAGGTGACCTTTATACAGAGGATAAAAGTAATACCCAGGAAAGTTCAGAGACCTGAGAGCTGGGACCAGAGCCAGGGCTAGGCGTCAGGCATGCTGTCCTGTCACTTGACCTTGTCTGGAGTGTGAGGAGTTTGCCGGCTGTCCCAGCCCTGCAAAGAGCCAGTCTCCAGGATCTCGCCCCAGGGGAGGTGAAGGGTGGCTGGAGCTGTATCAGAGGAGTCTGACTGACTGTGAGCAGTTCAGCTCACAGTCAGCAGTTTTCCATTTTCCTCCTGATCTAAGCCTGCTGTATTCACCAGGAGAAAACAACATTATCTGGGATTAATTTACATTTATTTCTCACACATTTAAAAGGAGTAACTTTGATTATATTCTTACTATAAATGAAAAGATGTATAGAAATTACATATTAGTGATGAGTCATCTCTGGTTTCATCACCCATCTATAACCAGTATTAACATTTGGCATCTGTCCTTCTGCTATTCTTTACCTATGCCTGGTTCTACTCTATTTTCCCCAAAATGGAATTAGACATTTTCAATTTAATATGCTGTAACATGCATGCATACACTTATTAAGCTGCATTACTTAACTGCATTCTAGAGAACAGAGTCTTTCACAAGGTGTTGAAAAGTATTCTCTGAAAGAATTTCATAGTTTCTGCCCAGAGGAATCCTTTTTTTAATTACTAAAATTTTAAAATGTTTAAAAAATTTTATTTGAAGTATCATTGATTTACAATGTCATATGAGTTCAGGTATATAGCACAGTGATTCAGTTATACATATGTATGTCTATTTTTTTATATCGAGTATAGTTCCCTTTCCTATACAGTAGGTCCTTGTTGGTTATCTATTGTGTATACTGTAGTATGAACATGTCAATCCAAACCTACTGCAGGAGTCTTTATTACAGGACTTTAGAATTTTCACTACCTTAATACACACTGTGAATTTCTGGGGAGAACAGAGAACGTAGGTTTAAAAAACTTATTTGACCACAGGAGCCCTTTGTCTTGTGGTTCGTTAATTTTGTGGTTCATCTCTCTTAGAACACTAGGATTCTCTAGAACACAATTGAGGAATCACTGTTGTCCTATATCACTGTTTTCTTAAAATTTTATCTTGATAGCATGTTCCGTGTATCCTCATTGTGAGACAGAACTTTGGTAAATACATTTTCAGGATAATTTTTGTAGAACAGATATTTCTGTTCCTCAGTTCTACTGATTGCTGCCTCTGGCAGAGTTTTCAGTAGATTATAGACCTCAGGGCATGGAAAACAAAAGGGGGATATTTTGTGCTCCAGTTCCCTCTCAGCCTTTGGTGTAATTTGAGAGCCTCGTGTGGGTGGTATGTGCATACACACATGGACATACGTACACACCCATGTACAAGTATGTGTATGAATGAATATACATACAAACCTATAGACATGTGTATGTATAGGTGTGTGTTTACACATCTCTCTACCCATGGTTTAGTCATGAAGTCGTGTCCGACTCTTGCGACCCCATGGCCTATAGGCCACCAGGCTCCTCTGTCCATAGGATTTTCCAGGCAGGAATACTGGAGTGGGTTGCCATTTCCTTCTCTAGGGCATCTTCCTGACCCAGGGATTGAACACAGGTCTCCTGCATCGCAGGCAGATTCTTTCCCGTCTGTGCCTCCAGGGAAGCCCTCTCTACCCATATCTTTATATTATTGTGAAAAGAAAAGAAAACCTGTGTCTAAGCCAAAGTTAGGTTTGTAAAGCAATCTTTTTAAATATCTTAAGTGTATACAGTTAAAAATTTTCCTTCTATCTTAATGTTGGGCTCTCCATTTCTGAGAGTGATTGCATCCTTTGATTGCTGATATATCTAAAGACCTGCTATAACTTCCTGTGAAGTTTAAGGAATAAGCTTTTTGGCCTGTAGAGAATGCTTTCTCTTCCAATTTCAGTCCTAAGAGAGGCTGCTGTAGTGGTCTTGAGAGTGATGTAAAAGACTGAAATGGTTCTGGGAATACACTAGATCTCCCCATAGGAAATTAGGGAGTTGTTTTTCAGTGCTTGGATTGTTCAGGTAATTACCATGGTTCCTATTAAGATCAAAGATAAAAACTCAGCTCAAATAGCTTAATATTGGATGGCTTAAAACAAAACACAGTTAAACCACCATCTAAACATTAAACAAAATAGCACCTTCTTTGGGTAGCATGTGGATAAGGGGTGAAGGGAAGCTAAGACAAGAAGAAATAGGGTTGACTTTTTACACCAGACTATCCTGTGTGCTCTGTAGCATCAGATATTGATGAGTCTTCGGTGA
>NW_011494939.1:1294385-1315129 GCF_000754665.1 Bison bison bison
CTTCGGTGATGCAGCTGGCTGAGATGGGCTTCCCTCTAGAAGCATGTCGGAAGGCTGTGTATTTTACTGGAAATATGGGAGCCGAGGTGGCCTTCAACTGGATCGTTGTTCACATGGAAGAGCCAGGTAGGTGGTCAGAAAATGGGATGGCTTTGGAGTCTGACATGATTGGGTCTCAGTGATGTTAAGCCTCGGTCCTTCTGTGTTTTCAGGGTGTGTCCCAGAAAATGATTTATCAGCTCATAATCTGCTGCGTGGAGTGGATGGGAGAGGATGGTTATTTTGCCTGTGTAGCAAAGTCACAGTCTTTTCTTTCCTCTTTTAAATAATAGCTTTGTTGAGAGAGAATTCACCCTTTTAAAATGTATAATTCAGTAGCAAAAAAAAAAAAAATTGGAAAGATGTGCGATATACTTCTAGCTAAGAAATGATGAGAACTTGAGATAAAAGAATGTGCATGAAGAAACAGAGGCTGTTTAGTTAGCATTAACTTTTATCCACATACCATATAATTCCCTCATTTGAAGTATACATTTCAGTTGTATAAATCTTAATTATGTTGAATTGGTTCATAGTGCTTTTCAGGTCTACTATATCCTTCTACTTTCCTGTCTATTCATTCTATTAATTTTTGAGTTTGATATTGAAACTCCAACTAAAAATCTTAATTTATCTACTTAAAAAATAATTGTAATATATAGTGGAACTATATGTATCTTTGTTCTGTATTTTCCAAGTCTCCTGTAAATGTGTTATACTTTCAGAATTTAAAAAATAAAGAGGAAGAAGATTTTCCCCAGATAAAAAGTGTATATTACAGTGGTTTTTAGTAAATTCACAGAATTTTGCAACCGTCCAAAAAGAAATTCTGTAGATAATAGAAGTCACTTTCCATTTTCCCTGTTCTTCCCAGCCCCTGGCAATCACTAATCTACGTTCTTTCTGGCTCTGTGGATTTGTCTGTTCTGGATGTTTCATATGAATGGAATCATGCAATGTTTGTTTCTGGTTTCTATCACTTAGCATCATGCTTTCAAGGTTCATTTATGTGTGGCATATATTGGTACTTTATTTCTTTTTATGGTTGAATAATAGTCTGTTGTATGGGCATACTATGTTTTATTTATCCTTTCATCAGTGGATGGATATTTGGGTTTCCACTTTTGGGCTATTATGAATAATGCCGCTATAAACATTTTGTGCAAAGTTTTTTTAGAAATATATTTTAAAAATTCATTTTATTTTTGTGTTCTATGTTTGGCTTCACTTTTCTTTGTTGCTGGGTGTGGGCTTTCTCAAGGTGCAGCGAGCAAGGGCTGCCCTTCATTGTAGTTCACGGGCTTCTCATTGCGGTGGCGTCTCTTTGTGGCTTCATCGTGGCACACAGGCTCAAGTGCAGGAGCTCCAGCAGCTGCAGCACATGGGCTCAGTAGTTGTGGTGCAAGGGCTTAGTTGCTATGAAGCGTGTGGGATCACCCCCTGCCAGGGATTGAACCCGTGTCCTCTGCAATGACAGGCAGATTCTCAACCACCAGACGATCAGGGAAGTCCCCATGTACAGATATTTATATGGACATGTTTTCATTTCTTGTGAGTGGAATTTCTCTGTCATATAGTAATTCCATGTGTAACTCTCTTAGAAGCTACCGAATTGTTTTTTAACAGTGACTGTATAACATCCCCGCTAGCAATGTATAAGGGCTCCAGTTTTTCTACGTCCTCACCAACCCTTGTTAAATCTCATTGTGGTTTTGATTTGCATTTCCCTAATGGCTAATGATGAATGCCTTTTCATATGCATATTGACCAATGACGTATCTTTGGAGAAATATCTATTCATATGCTTTGCCTGTTTTTAATGAGGTTAGTTGTCTTTGTATTTTTGGGTTTGAAGAGCTCTGGATACAGTTACCTTATGGGATATATGGTTTACAAATATGTTCTTCTGTTGTATGGGTTATCTTTTCACTCTTGATAGTTTCCTTTTGTCTCTTTTTTTCTTTTGTCACTTTGTGCTTTCGGTGTTGTATCTAGAAAACCATTGCCTAACCCAAGGTTACAAAGATTTTCTTATATGCTTTCTTGTAAGAGTTTTGTAGTTTTAGCTTTTACATTTAGGCCAGTGATCCATCTGGAGTGAATTTTTGCATATGATGTGAGGTAGGGATCCAAATTTATTCTTTTGCATGTGAATATGTAGTTGTCCGAGCACCATTTGTTGAAAAGACTGTCCTTTCCCCACTGAATGGTCTCAGTACCCTTGTTGAAAATCAGTTGACCGTTGATATGTAGGGTTATATCTGAACTCTGAATTCTTTTAGGCTATTGATCTATATGTTTGTTCTTATGCCAGTTTTAGACTGTCTTGATTATTGTAACTTTAGGTATTTTTTCTTGTTAGCTCTAAAGGGTTGTTTATTTCAAGACCTGAAAAAGGAAAGGGCCTGAGTGTGATTCTTTTCTCCAGATTTTGCTGAACCGCTGACCATGCCTGGTTATGGAGGAGCAGCTTCTGCTGGGGCCTCTGTTTTTGGTGCTACTGGATTGGATAACCAACCTCCGGAAGAAACTGTAGCTATCATTACCTCCATGGGATTCCATCGAAATCAGGCTATTCAGGCCCTGCGAGCAACGGTAAGCACGAGAGACCATGTGAACCCCTGCCTCTTCTGTTTTGTCAGTGGCAACTGAAACTTTCCAGTGTCCTCTGATCATTTTGAATCATGTCTGTCTCTCACCCACTATACCCCAGAAAGGTTTATTTGCATGTAGTATATATAAAGCTAAAATAAATGATTGAGGGAAACATCCAGAGATTTTAAGAGTAAGGATATTTTTAAAAAGTGAGGGAGATAATACAATGGAGGTAAGATAATCCAACTGAAACACACTCTGTGTCCTCTTAATGTTTATTAGCATGAGGTCAGAGACTTTATTTGGAGCTTGCTTGTGGCCTTAGAGGAAGGAGGGATGCTTGAGATCCTGTGTTCAATAAGGTAGCTCTTCAGGAGAAATTGTGCTTTTCTGATACCAAGATCTTGGAGCGTTCTCTCTCAAAAGTCCCCATGGAGAAGTTTCTTTGGAATTCTCTGCTTCTGTTTCTCTCTGTGGAGAGAGAAGTTTTATCAGGTATTCGTGAAGTCCTGATATTATCAGGAAAGATGGAACCAGGAAATTGGAGGGTAGATAGATGCCTTCCTCTTGCAGTGTAGACATCAGGAGATCAGCCCTGGGATTTCTTTGGAAGGAATGATGCTAAAGCTGAAACTCCAGTACTTTGGCCACCTCATGTGAAGAGTTGACTTATTGGAAAAGACTCTGATGCTGGGAGGGATTAGGGGCAGGAGGAGAAGGGGACGACAGAGGATGAGATGGCTGGATGGCATCACTGACTCGATGGACGTGAGTCTGAGTGAACTCCGGGAGTTGGTGATGGACAGGGAGGCCTGGCATGCTGTGATTCATGGGGTCGCAAAGAGTTGGACATAACTGAGCGACTGAACTGAACTTTTTTTTTTTTCACACCATAATCCATTTTTGAGGGCTTCCCTGGTGGCTAAGTGGTAAAGCCTGCCAGTTCAGGAGACCTGGGTTCGATCTCTGGGTTGGGAAGTTCCCCTAGAGGAGGAAATGGCAACCCACTCCAGTACTCTTGGCTGGGAAAATCCATGGACAGAGGAGCCTGGTGGGCTACAGTCCAAGGGATCACGATTGCAAGCGTTGGACATGACTTAGTGACTAAACCACCAGAACCAATCCATTTTTGAGTGGATATCTGCTCCCGAGTTCTTGCCATCCTGACTGGGTTCTGATGGGGCCCCTTGCTGAGGTCACAGAGGCTCTCGGCTGGCTCCGGACAGTTTGGCTGGAACAATCTGTTTCCCTTTAAAATGTTTGAAATGTTCAACTGGAGTTTGTTATACTCAGCATGCTTGTTTATGCCCCAATTATTTTACTTGCTTGACTGTTTAATTGAAGATTTTGTCTACATCTAAACAAATTGTTTAACTCATCAAGTAATGTCACAAAGGGGATTGACGGAAATGCTTTTATGGTCCATTGATTTGAATTACATGGAGTTCAGTTTAAAACAATGTAACTTAACTAACCAGTGTTGTCTTCGTTAATCAAGGCATCAATCTTGTCTCTGCTGCAGTTCAATCACTCTGCTGACATTTAGGAGAAGAGGCTCTGACCTGGTACCCATGTTAGCTTCTCTCCACCCTGCATGGTTATCTGCACAAAATGCAGTTGGTGGAGAAGGTAGCATTGTAGTTAGTGTGGCTTTGGAAAGAGCCACAGTAAGACAGATGCCATTCTCTTTGGCCTTCAGCCTTTCATCATTATCAGCATCAGCTCACAGAAATGCTGAGCTAGGACTGATATAGCTTTGGAATGCTGACCTGCTGCTCTGAACTGTTTTCCAGCGAATCCAATTACAGACCTCAGTTGAGAGACTTGCAGAATGTCCATGGAAAGTGCATTTCATAGACAGGGTCAGAGCCTCTTACTCAGAGCCACTTAGGACTAATGAATTTAGGCCTACTGCCCTGTCTGCTTGACATCCTGGTTCAAACGGTCAGGATATAATGAGGCCCCGGGACAGCATACATTGTAAAAATATTTTGTTTTATCAGAATAGTAACCTGGAAAGAGCACTGGATTGGATCTTTAGCCACCCTGAGTTTGAGGAGGACAGTGACTTTGTGATCGAGATGGAGAATAACGCCAATGCGAACATCGTTTCTGAGGCCAAACCCGAAGGACCTAGAGTCAAGGATGGATCTGGAAGTAAGTTCTTGCCTCAGGGATTGCTCAAGGGGTTGTGGAACATTCTCTTCACACCCTTCCCTCCCACTCCTGTATGTTGACATCTTTAAAGTGAAAGTGAAGTTGCTCAGTCGTGTCTCTTTGCGACCCTATGGATTGTAGCCTACCAGGCTCCTCCGTCCATGGGATTTTCCAGGCAAGAATACTGGAGTGGGTTGCCATTTCCTTCTCCAATGCAGGAAAGTGAAAGTGAAGTCGCTCAGTCGTGTCCGACTCTTAGGGACCCCATGGACTATAGCCCACCAGGCTCCTCCGTCCATGGGGCTTTCCAAGCAAAAGAGTACTGGAGTGGGGTGCCATTGCCTTCTCCGCATAAATGGTGCACTTGGCCACTTCTCTTGGGCCAGGGTGACCTGGGGGAGTCTTGGCAGACTCAAGGATGCCACCTGGTGTGTGCACCTCACTTTAGCGCCAGCTCTGACTTGCTCTGTGCTTTGAGGTGAAATTCCATTGTAGGCCATGAACACTTTTGTCCCAAAGAGAGCTGTTATTTTCGTGGTAACATTTTTGAAGAGTTGAAAAGCAGTCTTATACCCTTGACCGTATTGTTGCTCATACCTCCTCCTGATCATTTTCTGAAGGGCTGTCAGGTCAGGAAGAACTTCTGTAGGTCATGTGGTGCCCTCCATCAGCAAACACTTACATGTGTCACCCTGTGCTGAGCACGACTCTAAGCACTTTACCTAGACACTCATTTAATCCTCACCACACCCATTTTACAGGTAAGAAAACAGGCATAGAAAGATTAGGTAACCTTGCCCAAGATCACATAGTTCTTCAGAGGTAGAGTCAAGATTCAAAGTCAGAATCCATGTTCCTGCCTACTCTGTACCCTGTCTCTCGGGCTCTCCTTCCCTACAGAATCGGAGCCTGGCAGCCAGCACCCCCTGCCGTCAGGTCCCAGCCAGCTCGTGTCTCGGTGTTGTTTCCTCTGCACTCCCCAGACCTACAGCTCATGGGCCTGGTATGGTAGCCACACCACTCAGTGGTCCTCGTCCCTCTTCTCCTTACCCCCAGGCCTTCATTCAGACTAACCCTTAGATGCAAACTGCCTCTTCTTTCCCATCACGGCTTGCTAAAATCCTCATCATCATTCAGAACTTGGCCACAGGTTCCATTTCTCTGGGCCATTTCCCCAGCTTCTTATCGTAATCAGTCGCTCCTTACCTCACATGCTGCTGACAATTCTACCAACATTAACAGTCCTTCTCATGTCATGTTTAGTCCTCACAGGACCCCTGTGAGGCGGGCAGCGGGATTATGTCCATGCTGCAGATGAGGAAACTGAGGCAGAGAGGGCAAATTAACTTGCCAAGCTCGCTGTGCTGATGAGAAGTAGAACCGGAACCCCTCCCCCTCAGGCAGCCTGCCTGCAGAGCCTGTGCCCGTAGCTCCTGTAACGGGGTGTTTGCTTTTCTTATTAGAGGTATCAGGTTCATCTTGAGATAAAATTAGTCGTGTAAATACCTGTGTCTCCCAGCTGACAGGGAGCTGGTGGAGGACAGAGGCCGTTTCACTTTTATTGAGCTTGTGGTGTCCGGTGCATAGAAAGTACCAACAAAATAATAATTGTATCTAATTAAATTCACCGTAACAGCATTTGTTCCTATAATGGTATGACATGTAGCTTCATGGTCTTACCAGACCTAACACCTGTGCATTGATAAGGCTCTAGAGACAGAGAGGGGGAGGGAAATTTCCTTCTTCTTTTGTATAAAACAGGTATTTCTTCACTGAAACTGTGTTAATCCGACTAGATAAAAAAAGGATGAGTTGTAGTTGTCCCAACTTCCAACCTGTCTAAAGGGGCTTGTGTTACTTTTTGGAAATCACTGCCTGGCCTAAAATATTAAAAGCTGTTACGGACAAGTTACTCAATAATTCACGAGCAGGATTTATTATGTGTTCCATGTCCATTGGTTCACTGCTTCTGTGATTTTCTGTAATGGACTTTTCTTTAGGATGGTGAGTTCTTGCAGAAGGAATAAACCACAAGATGTAATGCTGCCAAGGTATTTGGCTGCAGAGGGAGGGAGAGTCTGATATTAGGGTTTCCAGTCTTCTGATGGAGCTTGGATGGACCAACCACTCTCTCAGAGATGGTCATTAATGATACAGAACAGCCACATCTCTCCTCGGGCTTACTGAACTCAGAGTGACCTGCATATATTCCTGGTTTTTGAGTCGCATCCTTGAATAGGATTTCATGAAGTTTTTAAACACCCTTGAATTTAAAGGTGCTCTGGGCCAAACTCTGTGGCTCTCACTCCTCATCACTTCCAAATTTAGCAATTATGGTTGAGTGTGGGGAAGGAGACAGTGATGCGCTATGAAAAAGCACATGGAGGATATGCAGAATCTAAGGGCAGTAGGAGGAGAAAAATTTAGTTATAAAAGATGCATAAACCACCCTAACTCATCAAATGCATTCTGCGTGGGATTTTGTAGAAGAACAGATGCTCTTCAAGTAGCCTTTCCAGCACTGTGTCTGGCCCATGGGAGGGGATGAGCAAATGAATGACTGAATGAGGAAGTGCATGCCACGTGGTGGTGGTCACAGGGGTTGTCTGCTGCCTCCACTGAGCGCCGCCTGGAGGAACCAGCAGTGGACTGCTGCATTCTGTGGCCGAAACAACAGGAAAGGGGAAGAATGACATCTTTTCGCTGCATTAGCATCTGAACACATGTTGGTCACTTTTCTTGTTTTTCTTTTCCAAAAATTAACATTTATGTTATTTTTTCTTCCAATGAAAAGGATGTATAATAACTTGAGCAACTTGAGAAAATTCAGAGCTATGAAAAGAGGAAAATGATAATTATAGTCCTACTAGCCAGTCATAACCCAGTCACTGTTAAATATTTTGTGTATATCTTTTAGATCTTTCTTGGCAAAAAAATAAAAATGAATATAAAAATATATATTTATAGAAACATAGCATTCTATTCTATACATGATATCTTTAAAATACTGAAAGATAGCTAATTTACAATATGTTAGTTGCAGGTGTACAGCATAGTGATTCAGTATTTTTATAGCTGATATTCCATTTATAGTTATTACAAAATAATGACTATATTTCACTGTGGTGTACATTATAGCCACTATTCATGCTATTTTATAGCCTGCTCATTCCCTAGCTGTGGGTATACATTATGTAAATCCAGGTCATTGAACATATATTAATATTCAGTTGTACCATAATATATATACCTAATTCTAGGCCAGCTAGCTATTATTTAAATAAAAAACAATTTCAGAAAGAGTTTTAAATAACAGGGTTATTTGCACATTCAGAAGGTGTTGGCAGTGATTTTTAAATAACACATTATTCTTAAAGGGTGAATTCCATTCACAGAAGTATAACAAATGCTTCTTTCAGTCTCTATCCAGGTAACAAACATTTGTTCAACATTTAAGTTTCTTTCATTTCTTCCCTCCTCCTCTCCACTCCCTTCTTTTTTTTTGTTAAAAATAATGCCGTAATGAATATTCTTGAGCTCTCCCTTCTTCTTTTTTTTTAAAGTTACTTTTAAAAAACTATTTATTTCTTTGCTGCACCGGGTCTTAGTTGCAGCACTCTGACTCTTTAGCAGTAGCATGCCGACTCTTCTGAATTGTGAGTTTCCTGACCAGAGATTGAACCCGGGCCCCCTGATTTGGAGGCTTGGAATCTTAGTCATTAGACCACCAGGGTAGGCCCTCCTTTATTATTTCTGTAGGGTGAGTTTCTGGAAGTGAAGTTTTTGAGTCAAATGTGTGTTTTGAGATGTGAATACAGATGATGGCTTCACTCCCCTCAAACACAGCCATGAGCTCCTTTCCCCATCCTTCCCAGCAGTGCTGTCAGCCCAGGACTCTTCATATTTTTCATATCCTTATTGCCTAGTTGTTTTTCTTCTTGTTAATTGCTTCCTCACTTCCTTTGCCCATTGCCCATTTTTATTGAAGTGTTTAGATATTTTTTTTATTGATTTGTTTGACAGTTTCAAGTATTGTAAATTATACCTCGTAGCTTTATAGTATTGAGTTTTTCTGGCAGAAACATGTTTTCCTTTGCTTCATCTCCCCTTTCTCCTGCCCCTGAAGCTATATGGTTTTCCGTGTAGTCGTACATGTTTCTGGTTTAGTGACTTCTCAGAATTACATATTCTGTGGTGGTGTTCAGTCACTCAGTCGTGTCTGACTCTTTGCGACCATATGGACTTGCAGCACACCAGCCTTCCCAGTCCTTCACCATCTCCCCAAACTTGCTCAGACTTATGTCCATTGAGTTGGTGGTGCCATCCAACCATCTTATCTTTTGTCGCCCTTCTCCTCCTGCCATCAGTCTTTCCCAGCATCAGGGTCTTTTCCAATGAGTTGGCTCTTTACATCAGGTAGCCAAAGTATTGGAGCTTAAGCTTCAGCAGTAGTCCTTCCAGTGAACATTCAGGGTTGATTTCCTTTAGGATTGACTGGTTTGAACTATTTGCAGTCCAAGGGACTTTCAAGAGTCTCCTCCAGTACCACAATTCAAAAGCATCAATTCTTTGGCATTCAGCTTTTCTTATGGTCCAACTCTCACATCCATACATGACTACTGGAAAAACCATAGCCTTCACTAGATGGACCTTTGTTGGCAAGTGATGTCTCTGCTTTTTAATATGATGTCTAGGTTTGTCATAGCTTTTCTTCGAAGGAGCAAGTGTCTTTTAATATCATGGCTGCAGTCACCATCCACAGGATTTTGGAGCCCAAGAAAATAAAGTCAGTCACTGTTTCCATTTTTTCACCATCTGTTTGCTGTAAATTGATGGACCAGATGCCATGATCTTTGTTTCTGAATGTTGAGTTTTAAGCCAGCTTTTTCACTCTCCTCTTTCACTTTCACCAAGAAGCTCTTTAGTTCATCTTTGCTTTCTGTCATAAGGGTGGTGTCATCTGCATATCTGAGGTGATATGAAGAAATCAAGATTTCTCCCAGCAGTCTTGATTCCAGCTTGAGATTTATCCAGCCCAGCATTTCTCATGATGTACTCTGCGTATGAGTTAAATAAGCAGAGTGACAATATACAGCCTTGACGTACTCCTTTCCCAATTCTGAACCAGTCGTTGTTCCATGTCTGGTTCTAACTGTTGCTTCTTGACCTGCATATAGGTTTCTCAGGAGGCAGGTAAGGTGGTCTGGTATTCCCATCTCTTTAAGAATTTTCCACAGTTTGTTGTGATCCACACAGTCAAAGGCTTTAGTGTAGTCCATGAAGCAGAAATAGATGTTTTTCTGAAATTCGCTTTCTTTTTTTTATGGTCCAACGATGTTGGCAATTTGATCTCTGGTACCTCAGCCTTTTCTAAATCCAGCTTCTACAGATGGAAGTTCTTGGTTCACGTACTATTGAGCTTAACTTGAAGGATTTTGAGCATTACCTTGCTAGCATGTAAAATGAGTGCAGTTGTGTGGTAGTTTGAACATTCTTTGGCATTGCCCTTCTTTGGGATTGGAATGAGAACTGACCTTTTCCAGTCCTGTGGCCACTGCTGAGTTTTCCAAATTTGCTGGCATATTGAGTGCAGCACTTTCACAGCATCATCTTTTAGTACTTGAAATAGCTCAACTGGAATTCCATCACCTCCACTAGCTTTGTAGTAATGCTCCCTAAGGCTCGCTTGACTTCACACTCCAGGATGTCTGGCTCTACATGAGTGATCACACCATCATGGTTATTCAGGTCATTAGAACCTTTTTTGTACAGTTCTTCTGTGTATTCTTGCCATCTCTTCTTAATATCTTCTGCTTCTGTTAGGTCCATACTGTATCTACCCTTTTTTGTGCCCATCTTTGCATGAAATGCTCCCTTGATATCTCCAGTTTTCTTGAAAAGATCTGTAATCTTTTCCATTTTGTTTTCCTCTGTCTCTTTGCATTGTTCACTGAGGAAGGCTTTTTATCTCTCCTTGCTATTCTTTGAAACTCTGCATTCAGATAGGTATATCTTTCCTTTTCTCCTTTGCCTTTTGCTTCTCTTCTTTTCTCAGCTATTTGTAAGTCCTCCTCAGACAACCATTTTGCCTTTCTGTGTTTCTTTTTCTTGGGGATGGTTTTAATCACTGCATCCTATACCAATGTTACGAACCTCCATCATAGTTCTTTAGGCACTCTTATCAGATCTAATCCCTTGAATCTATTTGTCACTTCCACTGTATAATCATAAAGGATTTGATTTAGGTCATACCTGAATGGCCTATTGTTTTCCCTGTTTCTTCAATTTAAGTCTGAATTTTGCAATAAGGAGTTCATGATCTGAGCCACAGTCAGCTCCTGGTCTTGTTTTTGCTGACTGTATAGAGCTTCTCCATCTTCCTGCAAAGAATATAATCAATCTGATTTTGATATTAACCATCTGATGATGTCCGTGTGTAGACTTGTCTCTTGTGTTGTTGGCAGAGGGTGTTTGTTTATGACCCTTGCGTTCTCTTGGCAAAACTCAGTTAGCCTTTGCCCTGCTTCATTTTGTACTCCAAGGCCAAACTTGCCTATTACTCCAGGTATCTCTTGATTTCCTACTTTTCATTCCAATCCCCTAGGATGAAAAGGACAACTTTTTTTGGTGTTAGTTCTAGAAGGTCTTGTAGGTCATCATAGAACTATTCACTTTCAGCTTCTTTGGCATTAGTTCTTGGGGCATAGACTTGGATTACTGTGATATTGAATGGTTTGCCTTGGAAATGAACAGAGATCATTTTGTCGTTTTTGAGGTTGCACCCAAGTACCGCATTTCAGACTCTTCTGTTGACTATGAGGACTACTGCATTTCTTCTAAGGGATTCTTGCCCACAGCAGTAGATATAATGGTCATCTGAATTAAATTTGCCCATTTCCATTCATTTTAGTTCACCGATTCCTAAAATGTTGATGTTCACTCTTGCCATCTTCTGTTTGACCACTTCCAGTTTACCTTGATTGATTGATCTAACATTCCAGGTTCCTATGCAATATTGTTCTTTACAGCGTCAGATTTTACTTTCACCATGAGATACATTCACAGCTGGGCACTGTTTCTGCTTTGGCCCATCCTCTTCATTTCTTCTGGAGCTATTTCTCTGCTCTTCTCCAGCAGCATATTGGACATCTACTGACCTAGGGGGTTCATTCTTTAGTGTCATATCTTTTTGCCTTTTCATACTGTTCATGGGACACTCAAGCCAAGAATGATGAAGTGGTTTGTCATTCCCTTCACCAGGGGACCACATTTTGTCACAACTCTCCACCATGACCCATCTGTCTTGGGTGGTTTCCTCCATTGCATGGCTTATCGTTTCATTAAGATGCACAAAGCTGTGATCAATTTGGTTAGTTTCTGTGATTGTGGTTTTGTCTCTGTCTGCCCTCTGATGGATGAGGATAAGAGGCTTGTGCAAGCTTCCTGATGAAGGAGGGACTGCCTGGCTGTAGGGGAAACTGGGTCTTGCTTTGATGGGAAAGGCCATGCTTAGTAAATCTTTATTCCAATTTTGTGTTGATATATTTTCTAAACTGTTTCTCCTGAATTTTGAAAAGTTCCTGATCTTGCAGTTGGCCTTTCTGCAGGGATTTGATTAGAATTATATTGAATTCATAGGTTCCATTCAGAAAAATATGTATTCTTTATAGGTGAGTTGTTTACATTCTCAAGACATTGCTTTTAAATTTTATTTTGGTTGGTGAATTGGCTTGAACATTTGAGTTGAGGGTAATGAGGAAATTTTTAAAGGTTTAGGTAATTTCTATTGAGGAGCAAAATGGAGAGCCCAAACAGACAAATCAAATAAAACCAACAACAGTTTTCAGGGTTCTTTTATAAGTAGTAGGATTGCTAAGACAAACTTGTTTAAACAAAACGGTATGTGTTGTATCATAAAAGCTAGCAGGTCCCAGGAAGACTTGACTTTGGGCATGCCCTTGACTCCAGAACTCAAACCTTTTGTCTGGGTGTATCGTCTGCCTCTGTTTCCTTAGGGTTGGTTCCAGTCTTAAACAGGCACTCCCTCATGGCCACAGGATGGCTGCCAATGCCTCTTACTATTGAATCTTTCCAGGTTAAAATTCAGCAGAAAGAGTCTTGTCCCAGAGTTCTCTGCAGAGGTTCTGAGAGTATGAGGGTCTGTCTTCAGGTGGTGCTAGTGGTAAAGAACCTGCCTGCCAATGAAGGGGACACAAGAGATGCGCGTTTGATCCCTGGGGTGGGAAGATCCCCTGGAGGAGGGCATGGCAACCCACTCTCTTTGCCTGGAGAATCCCATGGACAGAGGAGCCTTGCAGTTCGACTCCTTTGTGACCCCATGGACTTTAGTCCACCAGGCTCCTCTGTCCATGGGGTTTCCCAGGCAAGAATACTGGAGTAGGTTACCATTTCCTTCTCCAGAGGGTCTTCCCAATCCAGGGATCAAACTCGTGTCTCCTGCATTGGCCGGAGAATTCTTTCCTGCTGAGTCACAAGGGAAGACCTAAGAGTAGGTTACTCTTACTTTAAGGAGTAGCGTGGCTACTGGGCTGTCGCTATAGCCTGTTAACTCTGAAAACAATGACATGGGAGGGGTTTGAACTGGAAAAACAGTGACTGGGATTAAAGAAGCACTTGCATCAAATTCTTCCTTTAGGGAATATGTTAATTAAAAATGTCTGTTGTCATCTTTTTGAATGAGGAAGCAATATCATTGCATGATGTTATCTAATTTGATTAAAAGGGTTCGTGCTTTCAACACTTGGTGAAATAGTAGCTGTGCTTTACTGAATGTCTACTAAATGCCAGGCATTTCCTTTACTGATTTTTCCTGGCTCCTCACAGTGAGAAAGTGGTAGCTAATAAGATACCTACTTGCTGGTGGTAGGATCACCTTGTAATTCAGGTCTGGCTGATTTTGAAGGCTGCACTTTGTCCTTTGCCCTCTCTTGAGTCATCCTATTTCCAGTTTTCTAAATTGGAACACAGGCAGGAGCCTATTTTTCAAAAGACTATTTATGGTCATCTCTTACCTGTCTTAAGAGCTGTACTTAACTTTCTGTTGAGTTTTTAAAATTCTTAAGAAGTGGGAAATCAAGTCATCAGTCTGACCTATCTGGGCTCCTGCCATTTGCAAAATCATTTCTGTTTCTGTGTTGCACTTAATGAGTGCTTAGTTGTTTTTTTTTTTTTTTAGAAGAACTCACTGATTGCCAATGTAATTAAAATGTGATTAGGCTGTGATTACTCAGAACCTGCTCCGGCTCCTTCAGCCACATCGCTCTAATGGTGCAGACATCTTCTCCTGCAGCTGAGAATTTTCCAGCAAGGAGAGCAGAGAGACATTTCATTTACATAATGGTGGGGCTCCCAACATTCAGAACTCCCCAAGGAATGCAGTCAGAATAGGAGCTGTAGAGCAGGGCACAGCAGCTGGGAGGCTAAGCCCCGGTGGGCTCCTCAAAAGCCGCACACACTGAATACATCTGGGTTCTCTTTCTCATCCTTAGTCAGCACCTGTGCTTTTCAGTGGTACTGTGGAAGTTTAAACTAATTTACACTAAAGTATAGACGGCCAGGAACTATTGAGTTTGGAGGAAAGTCTTTGCTACTTGTTGTTTTAGGCAGTATGACAATGAGAACTCCAGGTGGATTGGTGATTTTGAGCTGGCTGGAGTTGGGAAGGCAATTTGTAGACCTTTTAAGATTCTGTCCATGTTATCAGTTACTTTAAGTTGTTATTGATTTACTCAAATCCTCCTTTCTGTCTTTTTGGGAATTGAATAGTTTTCTAAAAGCTCCAGATCCACTCCTTGCCCCCCCCAGCACAGACAGTGGGTCTTTTCTCAGAGCAGGAATGAGGGAAACCAAGCAGTTGAAGGTAGGGAGGTTGCAGATGTAGGATGCTTGTGAGTCAGATGCTGGTAAGTTGGGAATGACATTTTCCCTTCTGTTGTTACGGATGGGTAATGACACACATTATTCAAGTTAGGGAGATTCAGTTGGAAAATTCAGTCTCGGTTTCTCATCCAAAGGCTGCAGAGCACCCGGGGTCTTGGTGTTTGCTCCAGGGAGGTTTTGGTGTTTCTGTATCCTGGGGAGCTGTCTGTGTGCTGTCAGTCGTGTCCCATTCTTTGCGACCCTGTGGACTGTAGCCCACCAGGCTCCTCTGTCCTTGGGATTTCCAGGCAAGAATATTGGAGTGGGTTGCCATTTCCTTCTCCAGGGAATCTTCCCAACCCAGGGATTGAACTCATGTCTCTTGCATTGACAGATAAGTTGTTTATTGTCTGAGCCACCATGGAAGCCCTGTGTTCTGAGCACTCTGTAAACAGACTAAATAATGTGTCCTGCCCTCACAATCTCATGCTTTTTAAGTAGATATACATGCTTAAATGATTTATAAAATTTAAATTAATTGCACTCCTGAATCTAGCATTGCTTTTGGTCATTATGTGTTGTTGAACTATAGTTTTCAAAAAAGTAAAATGACTGTCAGGTACATGAAAACTGAACCTATAGACAGATTTTCTTTGATTAGGGAACCAGTTAGTTGTTATTACTGATTCAAAAGCATCTGAAAAGATGCTTTTAGAATATTTGAAGATAATTTGATGGCTGAGTTAGATGTATAATTAGTGTCTATGAGGCTCATAACTCCTGGAAGTTATAGGTGTTGGCAGAAGAAAAATCTCAGAACCTGAAAGTTGCAAGTTTTATTCAGGGAACCTACTGAGGACAGTATCATCTGAGGAATTCTCTGAAGACTTAAAGAAGGAGCCAAGGTATATATTAATAGGAGTATTTGCTGGAAGAAAAACATGTAGTTGAACATCAAAAGCTTACTGCTAATCACAAAGAAAACATGATCGTAGTACTTTTCCATGTTGGGGAAGATGCAAGATTCTTAGCTCATTGAAATCATTCCTTAGATATGAGTCTTAACTGTCTATCTAAGGTCGCTATCCAGAGTACAGAAAGGTTCGTTTTTTCTCTCTCCTGAATTCCCTGAGGCTGCACTGTGGTCCGTGGTGGCAGCTGAGGGCTTGATCTTTGTAGAGCCAGAATCGCAGGAAGCATTCCCCATCTACAGCGCCCCCTCCTGGTCACAGATTTGATCTAGGGTTGGGAGGCATTTCATGACAAATTTGTCCCACTGTACTAGGAATTCTCATGCTTAGGTCAGATGGGGATTTCATTGATAGGCCATTCAACAAGTTTTTTTTTTTTGAATTAAGCCCTGTTGATAACCTAAAATTCTATGGGTTGTCTGTTGTACTAGTTTACCATCTAGGAAATTCTTTCCCTTGTTG
Source organism: Bison bison bison (assembly GCF_000754665.1). Classification (NCBI taxonomy): domain Eukaryota; kingdom Metazoa; phylum Chordata; class Mammalia; order Artiodactyla; family Bovidae; genus Bison; species Bison bison. The sequence goes on from NW_011494939.1 coordinate 1,310,489, forward strand.
CTTCTTCCTATGTCTTGTTGTTCAGTCACTCAGTTGTGTCCGACTCTTTGCGACCCCGTGCACTACAGCTCACCAAGCTTCCCTGTCCTTCACTATCTCCTGGAGTTTCTTCAAACTTATGCCCATTGAGTTGGTGATGCCATCCAACCATCTTATTCTGTGTTGCCCCCTTCTCCTCCTGCCTTCAATCTTTCCCACCATCAGGGTCTTTTCATCAGGTGGCCAAAGTATTGGAGCTTCAACATCAGCCTTTGCAATGAATACTCAGGATTGATTTCTTTTAAGATGGACTGGTTTGATCTCCTTGTTTTTCAAGGGGCTCTCAAGAGTCTTGTCCAGCACCACAATTTGAGAGCATCAATTCTTTGGCGCTCAGCCTTCTTTATGGTTCAACTCTCACATCCGTACATGACTACTGGAAAACCATAGCTTTGACTCTACAGACCTTTGTTGGTAAAGTGATGTCTAGGTTTGTCATGGCTTTTCTTCCAAGGAGCAAGCCTCTTTTAATGTCGTGGCTCCAGGGCTTCCCTGATGGCTCAGCAGTAAATAATCTGCCTGTGATGCAGGAATTCCAGGAGATAAAGGTTCAGTCCCTAGGTTGGGAAGATCCCCTGGAGGAGGACATGGCAACCCACTCCAGTATTCTTGCCTGGTGAATCCCATGGACAGAGGAGCCAGGCTGGCTACAGTCTATAAAGTTGCAGAGAGTCAGATGAACTGAAGTGACTTAGCACACATGCAGTCACTGTCTACAGTGATTTTGGAGCCTGAGAAAATACAGTCTGTCAGTTTCCATTTTTTTCCCCATCTTTTTGCCATGAAGTGATGGACCAGATGCCATGATCTTAGTTTTTGGATGTTGAGTTTTAAGTCAACCTTTGCAGTCACCTCTTTCACTTTCATCAAGAGGCTTTTAAGTTCATCTTTGCTTTCTGCCATAAGGGTAGTGTCATCTGCATATCTGAGGTTATTGATATTTCTCCCTGCAATCTTGATTCCAGCTTCATCCAGCCTGGCATTTCACATGATGTACTCTGCATATCAGTTACATAAGCAGGGTAACAATATATAGCTTTGACATACTCCTTTCCCAGTTTGGAACCAGTCTGTTGTTCCATGTCCAGTTCTAACTGTTGCTTCTTGACCTGCATACAGGTTTCTCAGGAGGCAGGTAAGGTGGTCTGGTATCCCAACTCTTTAAGAATTCCACGAAGTCAAAGGCTTTAGTGTAGTCAATGAAGCAGAAGTGTATGTTTTTCTGGAATTCCCTAGTTCTTCTTATGGTCCAACAGATGTTGGCATTTTGATCTCTGGTTCGTCTGCCTTTTCTAAGTCCAATTTCTACATCTGGAAGTTCTCAGTTCACGTACTGCTGAAGCCTAACTTGAACGATTTTGAGGATTACCTTGCTAACATGTCAAATGAGGACAATTGGGTAGTAGTTTGAACGTTCTTTGGCATTACCCTCTTTGGGTTTGGAATGAAATTTTGACCTTTTCCAGTCCTGTGGCCACTGCTGTGTTTTCCAAATTTACTGACATATTGAGTGTAGCATTTTAACAGCAGCATCTTTTAGGATTTGAAATAGCTTATGTGGAATTCCATCACTTCCACTAGCTTTGTTTATAGTAATGCTTCCTCAGGCCTAGTGTCTTCACATTCCAGGATGTCTGGCTGGCTCTAGGTGAGTGACCACACCATTGTGGTTATCTGGGTCATTAAGACCTTTTTTTATACAGTTCTTCTGTGTATTCTCGCCAGCTCTTCTTAATGTCTTCTGCTTCTGTTCGGTTCATACCATTTCTGTCCTTTATTGTGCCCTTCTTTGCATGAAACGTTCTCTTGCTATGTCTAATTTTCTTGAAGAGATCTCTAGTCTTTCCCATTCTATTGTTTTCCCTTATTTCTTTGCATTGATCACTGAGGAAGGCTTTCTGCATTTCTTCTTCTTGGGGGTGATTTTGCTCATTGCCTCCTGTACAATGTTATAAACCTCTGTCTGTAGTTCTTCAGGCACTTTGTCTATCAGATCTAATCCCACGAATCTATTTGTCCCATGTCTAGAGCTGTACTATTATGGTTATTCTACATAGGGTTATATATGTAATCAGTTACCTCAAGTTGTTTAGCCACCATTAATTTTGTCAGAGGCCTGTTTTACACATCAGATAATGCAAGAGACAACAGTCTTATGAAATAGAATATCAGTAATATTTTTATTGTTCAATCACTAAATTGTGTTTGACTCTTTGTGACCTCATGGACTGTAGCATGCCACTATCTCCTGGGGCTTGCTCAGATTCATGTCCATTGAGTTGGCAATGCTGTCTAACCATCTCATCCTTTCCCACCCTCTTCTCCTTTTGCCTTAAATCTTTCCCAGCATCAGGGTCTTTTCTAATGAATTGGTTCTTCACATCAGGTGGCCAAAATATTGGAGCTTCAGCATCAGTCCTTCCAGTGAATATTCAGAGTTGATATCCTTTAGGATTGATTGGTTTGATCTCCTTGCTCTTCCAGGGACTCTCAAGAGTCTTCTCGAGTACCACGGTTTGAAAGCTTCAATTCTTCAATGCTCAGCCTTCTTTATGATCCAGCTCTCACATCTGTACATGATTCTTGGCAAAATCACCAGTAACATATCAGTAATATAGCTGGTGACTTTAGTAAGGTCATAATACAGTAGACAGAGATACAAAACAGTTTGAAACAACAAGGAGAGAACAAACGAAAATGATGGTTAGTATAACTAGTGGCAGTCTGGATTACAATAAGCCATCAAGTCCAGGGTGAAGCCAGGTGGAGAAGCCAGATTCCAGAGGGATCAGGTAGAGAGGAAAAGATACATGTTTCATCTTCATTTTAGAAGGTATGCTTTATCAGCGTGTTGTAGGTCTCAGTTGTAGGTCTCTATTAGCATAAGAGGAAAGTTTTTCTGGAAAACAAAAATTAAAAGCCATGAATACTTTGGACAAAAAGTCGTAAAAGTATAAATTGTATTTATCACTTCACTTGGTTCCATGTAATTAATTCCTGTTGATCTAGATGAAACCATCAGATTCTCCATTAGTTTTCAAATTTCTTAGCCAGTTCAGTGGTACTATCTGAAAGTCATCAGCAACTTATATTGGTCAAAAAGTCCTTTTTATGGATCTTTTTGAAGTAATTCATTTCATAAAAGTATCAGAGTAAAACAATGACAAAAGACTCAAAATGGCATGGCTAAAGATATCACTACAATGCAGTTGACAAGAAACTTGGTTATTTCTGGGACATGACACATTTTAAGATAATAACTAGAATTAGCCTGGTAGCATTATACCAGCACACACCAGATTTTTAGGAATTCCATATAATTTTGGAATATCTATATTAATGAACTTCAGTTCAGTCGCTCAGTCGTGTCCAACTCTTTGTGACCCCATGAATCGCAGCACGCCAGGCCTCCCTGTCCAACTCCCAGAGTTCACCCAAACTCATGTGCATCGAGTCGGTGATGCCATCCAGCCATCTCATCCTCTGTTGCCCCCTTCTCCTCCTGCCCCCAATCCCTCCCAGCATCAGGGTCTTTTCCAATGAGTCAACTCTTTGCATGAGGTGGCCAAAGTATTGGAGTTTGAGCCTCAGCATCAGTCCTTCCAATGAACTCCCAGGACCGGTCTCCTTTAGGATGGACTGGTTGGATCTCCTTGCAGTCCAAGGGTCTCTCAAGAGTCTTTTCCAGCACCACAGTTCAAAAGCATCAATTCTTTGGCGCTCAGCTTTCTTCACAGTCCAACTCTCACATCCATACATGACCACTGGAAAAACCATAGCCCTGACTAGATGGACCTTTGTTGGCAAAGTAATGTCTCTGCTTTTTAATATGCTACCTAGGTTGGTCATAACTTTCCTTCCAAGGAGTAAGCGTCTTTTAATTTCATGGCTGCAGTCACCATCTGCAGTGATTTTGGAGCCCCCCAAAATAAAGTCTGACACTGTTTCCATTGTTTCCCCATCTATTTCCCATGAAGTGATGGGGCCAGATGCCATGATCTTCGTTTTCTGAATGTTGAGCTTTAAGCCAACTTTTTCACTCTCCACTTTCACTTTCATCAAGAGGCTTTTTAGTTCCTCTTCACTTTCTGCCATAAGGGTGGTGTCATCTGCACATCTGAGGTTATTGATATTTCTCCCGGCAATCTTGATTCCAGCTTGTGCTTCTTCCAGTCCAGTGTTTCTCATGATGTACTCTGCATATAAGTTAAATAAGCAGGGTGACAATATATAGCCTCGACGTACTCCTTTTCCTATTTGGAACCAGTCTGTTGTTCCATGTCCAGTTCTAACTGTCGCTTCCTGACCTGTATATAGGTTTTTCAAGAGGCAGGTCAGGTGGTCTGGTATTCCCATCTCTCAGAATTTTCCACAGTTTATTGTGATCCACACAGTCAAAGGCTTTGGCATAGTCAATAAAGCAGAAATAGATGTTTTTCTGGAACTCTCTTGCTTTTTCCATGATCCAGCGGATGTTGGTAATTTGATCTCTGGTTCCTCTGCCTTTTCTAAAACCAACTTGAACATCTGGAAGTTCACGGTTCACGTATTGCTGAAGCCTGGCTTGGAGAATTTTGAGCATTACTTTACTAGCGTGTGAGA
>NW_011494939.1:1315229-1346005 GCF_000754665.1 Bison bison bison
ATTGAGTGCAGTGCTTTCACAGCATCATCTTTCAGGATTTGAAATAGCTCAACTGGAATTCCATCACCTCCACTAGCTTTGTTCGTAGTGATGCTTTCTAAGGCCCACTTGACTTCACATTCCAGGATATCTGGCTCTAGGTGAGTGATCACACCATCTTACCCACATAATATAACCTAAGGTTTATCATCACTTATTTGACAATATCTTCCTATGTAATTTAACATACCAATTGAACCTAATTACTTTGGGTTGTTTCAGGGGCCCTTGGAATCATCTCAAAGTTACCTAGAGGTCAAAAGAACTTTGTCAAAGAAATCAAAAGGTTTTAAAACACTTGGTCAGATAGGATCATAGGTTAGTGTGAAGCAATACTTATTTATTGAACCAAAGTGACAATAAAAGATTTGAAAGGCAAATACAGAAAGTTACAACAGATTACTTAAAAGGTAAGGAAACTTTACAGTCTGCTATCAAAAGCAGATCAGTGTCCCAAGAATACTTTGGAGAGGGTGTCTGCAGTGGCTGATGGCTTAATCCTTACAGAACTGGAATCACATCAGCATAGGCAGACCTCATTTTAATGTGATTCTCTTTTATGTGTTCGACAGATATTGTGGTTTTTTCAAAGTGAAGGCTTGTGGCTGTGGCACATCAAACAAGTCTGTTGAAGCCATTTTTTCCAACAGCATTTGCTCACTTAGTATTTCTGTGTCACATTTTGGTAATTCTCACAATATTTCAGAGCCCCTGTGTCGGTAATATTCCCTGGAGAAGGGAAGGGCTGTGTACTCCAGTATTATGGCCAGGACACAGACTATGAGATATAGACACAGACTCCTCTGTCCTCATAGACAGAGGAGCCTGGCAGGCTACGGTCCATGGAGTCACAGAGAATCAGACGCAATTGAATGACGTTCACTTTCACCAGCAAAAAGATTACAACTTGCTGAAGGCTCAGATGATGGTTAGCATTTTTAATCCATAAAGTATTTTTAAATTAAGATATGCACATTTCTTTTTTAGACATATGCTATTGCATACTGAATAGGCTATAGTATAATGTAAAACATAGTTTTTATTTATATGCACCGGGAAACCAAAAAAATTCATGGGACTTGCTTTATTTCAATAATTGCTTTATTGTGATAGCCTGGAACCAAACCCACAATCTCTCTGAGGCATGCTTGTATATATTCCACCAGAGAGAACTTTTTGGTATCTTTGCCAGACAAAAATCTACAAGTTAACAAGTAACTTCACTAAGTGTGGAATCTTTAATCAGTAGTAAGTGGTGAGAGGAAGTAAGTTCATTACCCTAGACTAGGGGTCTGCACGTTTTTTCTCTGAAGGTCCAGATAGTAAATGTTTTAGGCCTCATGGGCCTTACATTTGTCATCTCATATTTTTGTCCCCCCTCTTTTCTCCTTTCTCCCTGGCAGCACAGAAACAGGCTGTGGGCTGGATTCAGCCTATGTGGCATCATAGTGTGCTGGTCCCTACCCTAGACAATCCTTGGGTGGCCATTTCTCCATATGGTACCGTCAGGGGAGTGTGTGATTTCCTCAGTTCTGTTTCGTTGCAACAAAAATTTGAAGCAATGAACAGACCAGTGTTACGGCTCTGTGTAGTTTCCTTGGATGGACCAGCATTACAGCTCTGTATTACAGCTCAGTTTTATTTAGAAAGTAAAGGAAAATACATCCTCAAGGTGTGAGCGCTGGCCAACCCAAAAGACGTGAAGAGAAGAGAAGCCCCTCCCACCCAATTTTGACTCTTTTTACATGTTTTTTCTCTTCCCCCTGGGCCTGCCCTATGTAAATTGGGCTAGCCAGGAGGGCTGTTTATCTGAGGTTGTCTCTGCAATCCTCCTCAGACCTTCCTTTGTTCTATTTTTGCTGGCTTTTCCCTTCTTTGTCTTTTAGCCACTGCCATTCTGGACTCCTTTTTCCTTATTCTAACTACCTAACAATACAAAAGAGCATTCTGCCTACCTCTTTTACTTTCCAAGTTTGCATTTAATTTTCCTGACAGTGCTTTCTTTTTCAAAGAGTAAAATCAAGTACAATCCCCATTACTCTGGGTGGGGGTGGTAAAATTTAGATATTAAAAATCCTTCTTATTAGAAATGCTGGGGACATGTTCCTAAATTCAGAAAAGGACAGGTTTGTTGGAAGAGGGGAGTGGGGACCAAGGATGCTAGTTTCAGGCACTTTAATTCTGACTCGTTAGAGGGACTCCACTGGCCAGAGGTTGAACATGGTAGTTTAGGTAGTTTTGTCCAGTTCTTCTAGACAGTGTAAAAGTGTCCCTGTTGAAAGTCAACAATAACAAAAAATGTCTTATGTATTTATTTGGCTGGGCTGGGTCTTAGTTGAGGCATGCAGAATCTAGTACCCTGACCAGGAACTGAACTGGGCCTGCTGCATTGGGAGCACAGTGTCCCAACCACTGGACCACCAGGGAAGTCTTGAAAGTCAACATTTTAAGAATGATTTACTTTGCTTTAAAATGCCTTTTCTAGCTACATAAGAAGGGATCTCTATATTTTCTGAGAGTGTGATGAAGCTGTTTTTTGGAGGGAGATCTCTGGCAACTGGGAGAAGAATCAGCAGTGGCTTCACTGTCTGGTTTATTCACCTTGACGTTCTGTTTGGAAACAGATATAAATTGAGATTTCTTACCTGTTGAATTTTTTCAAATTTATTGAGACTCTCTCTTTTGCTATTGGTTCCTAGCAGGAGGCCTTGAATAATGCATGGAGTGATTGCTTCTATTGATAAACACAGTTAATTTTAATTATAGGACTAAGATTTGTGCTAATCTTTTTTCTGTGTTTTTATGATTTTGAGTATACATGTGAATTAATTGCTTTTAACTAAAGAGGGGAAAATGTCTTTTGGGGGCTTAAAGACATGTTTGGCTGTATTGGAGTGTGTGGGTTTGTTCTGTCTGTTTTGTTAACCTGCTGGGTTGTTGGTATCTGAGCAACATTTCACTGAAATCACCCTGGTTTATTGGAAAGTGCTCATTAAATATTTGGTTCAATTATTTTAAGGTGTTGTTTTGGGGCTTCCCTGGTGGCTCAGATGGTAAAGAATCCACCTGCAATGTGGAAGACCTGGGTTTGATCCCTGGGTTGTGAAGATCCCCTGGAGAAGGGAACAGCTACCCACTCCAGTATTCTTACCTGGAGAATTCCATGGACAGGGAATCCTGGCAGGCTGTAGTCCATGGGGTCATAACTGCACTGAGTGACTCTCACACTTTGGGGGGGTCAGTTCCTTGTGAGGGATCATGTTCTTTCTTTATTTCATGAAGATTCTAAGAGGGTAACCACCTAGTGCGAGATCAGCCCCAAATCTCTCAAACTGAAGATTTAGAATTTGATATAAAATTATTCCAAAGGAGCTTTAAAAACCAACCAGGGTCAAGGAACATGAAAAAGTTTCAGCTCATACTCACTCTTGTTTACTAGGTGGTGTGGGTTCTTAGGGAATCCTGGGGACGGCAGACAAGGTCTCTGCATCACTAAGTACCAGGCAAAATGATTCTCATTCACAACTGTTCTTGTCTGTTTTCTGTTTCATACCTGTGATATTTTGCTTTTGGTTTTTTTGTTTGTTGGAGGGGAGGAGTTGTCAGTTAATGTGATAGATAACAACAGAAACTTAGTTGATGATGGGAAAGGCAATCCTCTCTGATTCATTCCTTTTTAAATATCACTGATTTATACCCCAATGTATACTTTTATAGGTGGTTTATGAAAAGATATAAAAACAAATCAGGACATGGGGTGGAGCAAGACATGCCTACCACATGCTATGTACTGTTTTCTGTGCCTGGAATATTCCAGTAAACAAAACAGACATGTGAAATAAATATTTGGTAATTTTATAATAATAATAATGAAAAAAAACCCACCAACAAAACAAACTTATTGTCCTTATGGAGGACATAGCCTGGGGTAAAAGGAGATAGTGAACAAATACACACATAAATATGTGATACGGTGTTATTTTGAACTCCATGGACAACAGTAAAGAAAGGTTGGGATGAGAGTGGGGTGGAAGGAGGGGAGGAGTCGCTATTTATAAGGAAGGCCTCTCTGAGATGACATTTGATCTGAGACCTCTATGAAGTGAGGAGTGGATCATGTGGCATCTGAAAGAAGAGTTCCAGGTTGAGGGAACAGTAGGTGTGGGGCTTGAAGTCCTCTCTGTCAGTGAGAGGAGTAGCTGGTGCATGTTTGAGTAGTAGCCAGGAGGCTGGAGGAGCTGGAGTGGAGTGAGCAGGAGAGTGGGAGGAGGTTGGGGGCCGTCATGGGTGTGTAAGAGCGAACTTTGAAGCCGTACTGAGAATGGTCGCTAGGGGGTAAGGGAGGAAGCAGGGAGCCCTGGTAGGAGTGGAATGTATTGTACTAATTCAGACAGGAGATGCTGGTAACTTGGATTGGGGGTTACTAGTGGAGGTGGTAAGTAGTAGTCGATTCTGTGTATATTTTGAAGGAAATGGTGGGAGGAGAGAATGCTTAACAAACTGGCAATGAAAGGGAACTTTCTCAACCTGATAAAGGGCATCTACCCACATCCCTGGTGGCTCAGCTGGTAAAGAATCTGCCTACAATGAGGGAGACCTGGGTTTGATCCCTGACTTGGGACGATCCCTTGGAGAAGGGAAAGGCTACCCACTTCAGTATTTCTGTTTAACATCGTGCAAGAGGTTCTAGCCATGGCAGTTAAGCAAGAAAAAGAAATAGGCAAGGAAGAAGTACAACTATTTCTGTTTACAAATGACTTGGTCTTGTATACAGAAGGGCTTCCCAGGTGGTGCTAGTGGTAAAGAACCTGCCTGCCAATGCAGGAGACCTAAGAGGCTCAGTTTCGATCCTTGGGCCTGGAAGATCCCCTGGAGGAGGGCATGGCAACCCACTCCAGTACTCTTGCCTGCAGAATCCCATGGACAGGGGAGCCTGACCGGCTGTAGTCCATAGGGTTGCAAAGAGTCAGAAACGACTGAAGCGACTTAGCACGCATGTATATAGAAAATTCTAAGGAATTTACTTTAAAAACTAGTAGAACTAGTAAATGGCTTCAGGAAGATTGCAGGAAATAAATCTTCAGCAAGATTGCAAGAAACAGGCCAATATACAAAATTCAATTGTAGTTCTATACATCAGTGGTAAACATTCCAGAAATGAAAAAGAACATAATTCCAGTTAATGCCATGAGACACTTGGAGAGGGAGGGTGGTGGTGGGAACAGAGTTGAAAAGGGAGGGAGGGAGAGAATGTGCGGGGTAGGTGTGAAGATAGAAGGAAGAAAGGTCTGAGGTCACAGCCCCAGGTCATCAGTGTTTAAAAGTCCGGAAGAAGAGAAGTCAGGCATCTGGACAACCAAAAGAAAGTCATTTCCTGGGGAAATGTTTGCGGAGAGGAGGTGTGCAGTGTGTACGGTACTGACTGAGGATTCCTAGCTGAATGCATGGATTAGTCCTGGTAAACAGCAAGGGGGAGAAGGATGAAAGAGGGAGCAGCAAGGAAAGGGTCTGTCCAGAACCAACACCCTTGCAAAATACAGCAAAAATTGAGTACCAAAAAGATGAATAGGCAAGCCCATTTTTTCCCTTATTAGACTCAACAGACATGAATAGTGCTCTCAAACTATTATAAACACTCGCTCAGCTTCTGTACCTATCCCATCGTAGTCTATAGCGGTTTGCGGAGATGGACGAGTACCAGTCTGTACACCCACTCTGTGTTGTGAAGGTGTTGTGTAGACCTCAGATTGGCCGGGGAGCATGAGCTGAAATTCGTTCACCGTGGATTTGGTACAGCATTTGTGCTAGATGGCAGGAGGTATTTGTTAGAGAATAAATGTCCATCTCAGGCTCCAAGAGACTATATATCTCCTTGTTCAGAAAGCGTGAAGCCTGAATTTTGGTCCCATTTGGTTTATCATCATGAGCAAGTCAGAAATCACAGGATGTATATTCTGAGCATTATCCCTGTCTATAAATGATAACAGCTATCTGCTTTCTTCTTCTGAATCCTGACATTTCTGTGGTATTTTAGTCTGAATTGCTCATTTAAGCCTCATAGAGCCTTGTAAAGTGGGTGGATTTTGCATTTCTGTGAAGAAAGGAGTTCAGCTTCTCCACCCTCATGCTGCGTGGAGGTGATGGAGCCAGGACCACCCTTTTAGACCCACGTGCTTGCCACCAGACTGGGCTGTGGGGTTTTTAATCCCTTTTCAGACAGGCGCTTACTGTCAGCTCTCCTATGTCCTGTTTGGTTATGATTTGCAGGTTGAAGTTACTGTCACGTTGCGGGTGTGTGTATGTGTTCTCAGCCTAGCAACTAAATACATTTTGTTTTTAAGTCTGAACAGTTGCTGGATTCCATTCTCCTTGGCATTAAATTCTGAACAGAAGTGCTATTTATTTCTAGAAATGCTGCCTAGTAACTGAGTTGTTTCCTCTTCCGTAGTGTATGAATTATTTGCGTTCATCAGTCACATGGGAACGTCTACAATGAGTGGCCACTACGTTTGTCACATTAAAAAGGAAGGAAGGTGAGTCTTTTTAAGAAGGTAAAATGATAGCTGTTTTATTGAGCACCTGCTACGTGCCAGGCACTCGGCTAGGTGTCTCGTGTGTCATGGCATTTGGTTCTCACAGTGGTCTTGTAGGGATAGACTCTCAAAGCCATTTTATACATCAAGACCCTGAAGCTCGGAGAGGCTGAACAGCTTGGCCTTTGCAGCTGTGTCAGAGCTGGTGCTGAGAGCCACTGTTCACCATCATAGCAGGGGGACGTCCCAGAGTCAAGAGGCTTCCCGCAGAAGAATGCGAGTCTGTATCTGGAACCTCTGCAGGATCGCCAGATTTAGCCAACAAAATGAAGCAAAGCCAGAAAACCAGGATGCCCTACTACGTTTGAATTTCAGATGATGAATAACTTTTTAGGATAAATATGTCTCAACTATTACATGGGACATCCTTATATTAAAAAAGTACTTGTCGCTTATATGATACTCAGATTTGACTGGGTACCCTGTGTTCTGTCTGGCAGCTCTAACACCTAGTGTTCGCCCTGTTGTAGCCTTGGCTTCAAGAATTGTGAGGGGTGTGGTGAGCTGGGAATGAGACAGTTGTGGGGTGTCAGGCTGCTGCTCTCTTCAGAGTCTTCTTCCTGGGCTGGATCCTTCAAGGCCCCCCTGGTTTCCCTTCCTTGAACTCCCACTGAGTGGCCTGTCCTGTGGGTCAGCTCTGCTTGAGGCAGCGCTTGGCCACATGGACACTGAAGAACCACATAACCTTGGCCTCTCCTGGTAGAACCCTGACCTCTTGCTGCAGGAGTGACTGGTCTCCAGCCAGAAATCCACTGTGGTCCTTTTCCGTCTGTCATTTAAGTCTTGGCTTCTCAACTTGATTTGTAAAATAGTTGAGCATAGGAACTTAATTTATAGTGAATTCATTTTATTACCAAGCATGACAGCTCTTTTAAAAATATGTCTTAAGAAAAATAGCTTAATTAGAATAGAAAAATCCGTGAATTTCATCATAAGGAATTTGTAAGATACAAAATCATATGAAGAACATGTTGTCTGGAAGCAGAGAGAGAACCATAGTCTCTATTTTGATACATTTCTGTTTTACTATTTTCAATGGGAAGAGGGTATGTGTTTGTCTGTATACACGCATATGTATGTATTTACAACTTTTCTAAAAGCTTGAAGTTCATACACAGTAAGTACAATTTTGTAATCTGCTTTTCTCCACTTCATATTATATTATTTTCTCACTCTACCAAATATCATTTGAAGACATTTTAATGGTTGTATAATTGTTCACTGCATGTCTATTTATGACTGAAACAGCCACATATGTCTTTGACTCCATTTCTGAGGCCATCTAGGGACGTCTGCAGATGGCAATGCTTGGAGGCTCCTTTAGGAGCTCCTTCTTGATTGAATTGAGAATAAAGAGCAGTGTAGCTTTCTGCCAACGTTCTGTTTCCTTTGATGCAATAGACTTGAGTTTGGTTTATCTTAAAACATCTTGATTATTTTAAGTATGGTGCAGTAACTTTCTTCTGCGGTTTCCTAGAACTGACTGAAATCCATCACTCGCTTCTGTGTTTTGTTTTCAGATGGGTGATCTACAATGACCACAAAGTTTGTGCCTCAGAAAGGCCCCCTAAAGACCTGGGCTACATGTACTTTTACCGCAGGATACCAAGCTAAACCTCAGATGTACACATTGGCAAGAAGAAGCCGTACGCCTTTTTAATTTGCCAAAAAAAAAAAAAAAAAGGTTGGGACAGCCAGACATGAGGGAATACGTGGGGTATTTATAGTTTATTTAAAGAACATCATTTGATGCCTTCTAAAGTAGAACTGGGAGGAAATTTCTATTAGTGATAATACACTACTGTAGATAGTTTTTCTTTTTATAAATGTTTAAGAAGAAGATGATTTTTAAAAAGCATTCATATCCCTGGCGGGGGAATCCCCACTAGCACACTGAAAACGGGAAGTGCCGCCAGACCCCGTGTTTTGCTTTGGGGTCAGTGGTAGTGGTCCCCAGAGAAACCAGTAGGGCCAGTTGTGTAGCCTCACCCACCATAAACCAAAAGCCCACTTTGGTTTCATATCGAAAATCAGTAACTGGGCTGAGCGCTATTTGTGACATAATTTTTTTCATGACACACCTTCTGATCTCTCTGTGTATAGTCAATTAGAACATCAGCAATGAAAGATATTTTTAATTTAATCATATCAAAATGCATAATACAATTGTATGAATGTGTGTGAGAGTGAGACTGAGAGTGTGAGACCTTTATAGTCAACTAGAAAAGCTGTGACGGGTTGGTTTCTCATGGTTAAAATAGTTGAAAAAGCAAGTAAATATTTTAAAGAAACTATATCTCAGGAACAGTTAAAAAAAAATTAGTTCCCCACTTAGGTTTTCCAGCATTAGAAGGGCCGTTGCAGTGCTGTCTAGAATTCACTTGGACTTGTGACATTTGGTGATATGAACGCAGATGCCCCCAGCAGCAGTGTTTTCTCTGCCAAAAGTAGATGAATTCTGTTTCTCAGCAGCCCTTCCTGCTAAGGCATAGGCACGTGTGTTGTTAGTTAAAATAGCTGATCTCTTCTTACCATAACACATGACAACTCCCTGGAATCATGATAAGTGTCCCAAATATGTCCGTAATTTCCTCATCCCCCAGCTCGTCACTTGCCTCCATGTCTGTGTTTTCTGGGGCAGAATTTCATCTCTGCCCTTGGCTAATCACCTCCTGACTTGCCTCCACTGCTTCTCTGCCATGACCAATAGTGTGATCATCAGCAGTTTAAAGGTTTCAGATGCAAAGAAAGTTTCTGTGATGCTATGAAAGACCATCATTTCCATTTTGGCATTTCAGTATTTTAGTTGCAACCTGGGATTTGATCAGAGTTTCAGATGTGATGAAAAAGTCTCTAATTTTGAACAGCAGTCTCTAATTTTTCTACTGCTCTATACCGAATGCTAGGGTCTCTGGACTTTCTATTTCAGATTGTGCAGTCAAATAAAAAAGGACTTATTGCTGCCTGCTTAACATGCTTTTGGTTGGTTAGAAAGGATCTTTCTGGAAACTGTAGGAAAATAAAGTAGAAGCAACGGGGTGAAATTAAGCACAGAATTTCACAATTCTGTAAATCCAGAAACTGAATTATGAGATGTGTGTTATGAACAGTCAGGATTCTGGTTATGATTGGGGGGCCTTCTCATGGGAGATCCGTTAGGCTTGTGAGTGAAGGATGTGGAGCCTGAGGCCTGGGGACTTGGGTGCTGACCATGGCTGGGAAAGTCCCCTCATCCCCCCCACGTCTCGCTTTCCTTCTCTTGACAGTGGTGTGATGAGTCTGCTCTTCCTTTCCGGGTGCACTTTGAGAATGTGGTGAGATCTGATACGCTGACCCTCTGGAGAGCAGCAGGCAGTGTGGCGCCAGTGTGGCTAGTAGAGTGTGCTTCTCTTCTCTCCTGATGTTTCTTCAGTTTGGGAACAAATGAGATTGGCAGAGGGAGGGAGCTCACGGTGCAGTAACTCTCTACTAAACTGCCCACTGGGGTCACCTTTTCACATTGTCTCAGACATCCTAAAGTAGCCCCACTCGGTGACACAAGTCCCTGGCTCTCCCGGAAACCCCCACACTAATCAGCTTTACAAAATCCAGTCTCCTTAGGGCTGAGGATCACAGAATAATGAACACACGTGAAAATGACTTCTTTTGACTGCAGTTACAAAGTGAAGGCCCTTCCTGGAGGGTGGGAGGGTGACTGGGGCTTTGGATTGAAATGTGGACAAAAATAGCATGTGTATTCTGAACAAATTAAAAACTTTTATAATAAAACTTTGCAGAATGAATGGTTTCAAGCCAGTATATATGGTTTTAGGCTACACATTATTTAATTCATGAAGTAGAAAAAGCAATTCAGCCCTTTTGATACCTAAACACATCATAAGAAAGTAGAATATGACTGCCTTTTTTTTCTGCCTCACACAGCAAAGGGCTCTTTATACAAGGCCAAGTTTTGTATATGTGTTCTTCTTTATTTCAGATTGTGAGTTGGGGAAAACTGGAGCAAATATCAGTCTTCTTTCATGCTTATAAATGTATTAATATGTATATCTTAATATGTTCAAGGCAGGCTTCCCTGGAATCAGTCTGGAATATACTGCTTAATTTTATACATGTATGTAGGTGAGATGATTTATGACCGAAAACTGGAATAATGTATTTTGTCAACTGGTCATCAACCTGTTAGGAATCTTCTGTCTTAGGCGGTGGTGTAATTGTGAAATTCTCACTCTGTGTGTGTGTGTGTGTGTGTGTACGTGAAAGAGAGCACTTTCTTCCTGTAAATATCTTTTGATACCCATCTGTGTAAAATCCTGATGAATGTGTCTTGAAACGTACAGCATATCAAGGTTCTTGTTTTTGTTAGTTGATCTAAATGCCCACATAATTCATTAGAAATCCAGTTTAATTCATATTGGGATTCGTTTTTCGAGGGGAGAAAAAGTATGCAAACAGAACTATTAGGAAGAGTCCCATATGAATGCCATTTTATGTCAACATTGCTTTAATATTTTGAATTGACTGGCTGTTTTCTCCCACCTACAAGAGAATGTGTCTGCCATTCCCCTGTGCTCACTGTGGGTTGTAGGGAGTAGCCTGTTCCTCCCAACATCATCGGTTCCTTTCACCTGAACTGGATGGAGCCTTACCTGCAATCTATAGTGAGAGCACCTGGATTTGTAGCCTGACTCTGCTTCTAAGTGACATGGGGCCGAGTTCTTTATCTCCCCGGGCCTTTTTCCTTAAAATGAGTGGGTTAGACCAGATAAGCTCAGGAGTCCCTTTCTGCCCTAACATTCAATTCTATTTTCCTACAGTTGCTACTATGGTCACACATGTGAGATGTGAGGGCACATAGAGGTTAGATGTTATGTTTCTAATAGCTCACACATCCCACTTTTGAACTTGTCTTGTTTTTAGTGTCCCCACCCCAACTTCTAGTCCCAGTTTCTTGGGTAATTACTTTCTTTTTTTTTTTCCCTCTCCACTTCCCAGTCAGTATTTTGTTACCTTTATCTTTTTCCTCAAAGATGAAAAATCTGCTTTACAGCACATCTTGCCCTGAAAAACATCAGAACTACCTTCAGCTAAACTTTGTAACCTTTATGGAATATTATCTTATTCTAATTCAGTTATAGCTGTGATCCTCAAGTAAGTTTTTCTACCACAGAAATGATGTCTTCTTTTCATCCGGTAGGCATCACGGTTGCTACATCACATCATCCATGTGGGGAGATGGCTGGTGTGGGAAGCAGGATGGGGGGACAGGGCTAGATAAATTGTGATTCTATGCTTTACCTAAGGTCGAAAATTCTATGTTACAGAACAAGCTTCTGTACCCTTAAGTTGGTGTATAAGATCTCCCAGGCAGTGCCACAGAGATTCCCTACTCAGTAGATCATCCTGGAAGAGTTTGTGTTATGATTCTGTAGACCCATGTGATTCAACACAGTCATCCATGGCCACATGTGGCTTATGACTGGAAATGTGCTGTAGACAGAAAATGCATACCAGATTTGGAAGGCTTAATGCCAGAAAGAATGCAAAATATTGCATCAGTATTTTATACTGTGTGCTAAATGACAGTATTTTAGACATATCAAGACATTGATAAAGTTTCACTTCCTTTTAATCTTTTTTTAATGTGGCTACCAAAAGAGATTGAAATTAGACACGTGTTGCACTTCTGTTGGACAGCGCTCCTCTGGGTCAGGTGGTGCGGGGGAGGTAGTGGAGATCACGTGGGCATGGAAGGTAATTCTGCAAAGCATCCATAGAGAAGCAGCACAAACATTTTCATTGGAGTCGGGAGCACTGTGAGCTACAGAATGCCTTCTAGAAAGCAGACTTTTCTACCTAAGCACCAATATATGTATATAGAAGACCCCAAATGAAAACCAG
The DNA here is from genome assembly GCF_000754665.1 of Bison bison bison. Lineage (NCBI taxonomy): Eukaryota > Metazoa > Chordata > Mammalia > Artiodactyla > Bovidae > Bison > Bison bison. Next base: position 1,327,760 of record NW_011494939.1, read on the forward strand.
AAACACGTGAGCCCAAACCCTGTTCCTTCAGTTTTGCCTAAAAGCTGCTGACTTTGGGTTTCTTTTTAAAGCATCTTCCAGGTGCCAAGGATATTAGCCACATGAGGGTGTTGGGCAGGTTTGTTTCACTTTGGGCAACATTCTCTTGTGGTTTCCCCTCCCACTGTTTTCATCTGTCCAGGGCCGGGCATGTTGAAATAAATGTGCACATCTGGCCGCTCCGCCTGGCCTCCGCGGAGGCCTGCACCCATCTGCTTGGTTGGTTCCTGAAGAGTCGGTGTTTATTTTGCACTAGTCACAGTTGTTGTTTGAAATATCTCAAATGTTTTGGGAGACTATTTGCCTGTGATGGAAAGAGAGATGGATGATTTATTGCTTCACTTCTTTTAAAATTAAAAGCTATTCTCACAATCTGAGGTTCCTTTGTGGCTCTTTTTTCTTTCGTAAAACCGCCAGGTGAACTGATCTTGCCTTTTGCAGGTTTTTATCCATGACTCGAACAGGTAACTAATTTTATTTCTTTTTAGGGTTTCTTTGTGTGGGCACTGGGGCTGCTGGGTCCCCATCAATAGTGGAACATTGGTGATGGCAATATGTTACCTCTGTTAAGGAGGGAGGGGCAGGGCGGTGGGAGTCTGTGGTCTCTTCTCTATTGAGTGCCAAGCTGAATACTGGAATCAGTTAAGATCTTTCTGTGGTTCCCTGCTTCTCAGTTTGCTAATGGCTTCCTTAATGTAGGTATAAGCAGAATCAGCACTAGTTGAATCAAGAGACTTCAGCATTTTTAAGACAATATTTCTAGGCTATATGAGTTTCCTATTGCTGCTGTGACAAATTACCACAAGTTTAGTGGCTTAAGACAATACATTAGGTCAGAGGTCTGGAAGTGGGTCTCACAGGGCTAAAATCAAGGTGGTAGCAGGAGGGGAGCTGGAGGGGAAAATCCATTCCCCACTTCTTCCAGTTTGGGAATGCTATTGGCATTCCATGGTTCATTCCTTGGTTCTGACAGCACTGGCATCACTCCAGCACCCGCTTCCATTGTCGTATCTCCTGCCTCTTTCTTACAGAGACCCTTGTAATTACATGCATTTACCCAGATAGTCCAGGATAATCTTCCCATTTCAGGGTCCTTAATCACAGCTGCAATGTTCCTGTTGCCATGTAAGGTGATTAGGATGTGGACACCTATCAGGGGCCTTATTTTGCTTGCCATCTAGGGCATGTTAATTGCTACTTAAAATATGTTCATTTAATACCTAAATTAAAAAAAAAACCTATTTATCTCTAAAATCCAAGTAAAAAGACTGACATCAGTTTCATATCATCTGTTTTGGTGAGGAACTAAGAGGAAAAGGAAATGATGGGGATATTGAGAGGTTGCTTACTGCCTAGAGAATTGTAGTTTTAGGACAGTTGTTTGCAAGCCAGCTGCTGCTGGTTGGCATAGCCCATCTTGTCCAGTAGCAGAGTTTACCAGTGTGTGTATGTGCTGTTTGAACTCTTCAGCTTTTCAGATGTCGTCAGTGACAAACTTCAGTCATAGTGGAGAAATTTAACAGGAAAATGGTGAGTAATTCTCATCCCTATGTAACCAATTATTTAAAAAATCTACTAGGAAGAGTCTTTCAGTGAGGTAGGAAGTGAGGGTGGAGTAATGGCAAGAGTAGAAGCATATAGACGAGTTCAAATCCTATTTCCAACACAGACTAGCTCTGTGACTTTGGTAAGTACTTAATATCCTGAGACTCAGTCTTCTCATCTGTTTAGTGGGCATAGGACTTATGATGAGTTGTGTAAAGTATCTGATGGTTTGGTGGACACAGGGTATTTTTACTGTGGTATTTTATGTCATCATTTTAACCCATGTAGCATTTTGACTCTGTGGAAGTTTTGACCAATTGTTTTAATCTAAAAATTAAAAAAAAATTACAACACTGACTTTTTTCCCAAGTGATTTTCTAAAGATGATTCCATTAAGATGATTCCAATTTATTATGTTAATCTGTATAGCATGGTTCGTCATTCAGAAACTACTAACCATCTACTATGTGCTGGACATTGTTTTTCCTGGACATGTTGTTCAGTCGCTCAGTTGTGTCCAACTCTGCGATCCCATGGACAGGATATGTCTTGTCTTGGACATATCAGTAAACAAAGTAGATATGGCTCTCTGCCCTTGCTAAGTTAATTTTCTACCAAAGAGAGATACTAAATGTAAGAAATAAGTAAATGGTATGTTAAAACTTACTGAGTCTCTCAGGAAAAAATGTAGAGCAGGAATGGACATGCACATTGAGGTACTAAATCTGGGAAGTACCTGGCCAGGGAAGGTGTCATTTGGAGGTGAGACTTGAAAGAAGACTTGAAGGAGGTGAAGGCGTCATTCATCCAAATAGATGTCTGGGGCAAGGATACACTTGGCAGAGGGATCAGGCTGGAGTAGTAGCCCCAGGGTTGGAACGTATCTGATATGTTGGAGAAGCAGCAAGGGAACCAATGTGGTTAGAAGGGAAGGAGGAGAGTGGGGGCCAGATTGCCTTAGCCAAAGAGGCATTGGAAGGGCTTGACTCTAGAGTAAAATGGGGAGCCCTGAACTGCTCTACCCAAATTTTCAGGGAGATTGTTCTTTGTTTAGCTGAGATGACAGGAAGACAAGGACAGAAATAGGGGCTACTGTGGTGAGCAAGGGGAGATACTGATGCTCAAAGGGATGGGTGGTATCAGTGGGGGCAGTGTGGATGGGCAATTCTAGATACATTTGAATGTAAGGCCAATAGGATTTCCTGATGGAGGGGATGTGGGGTGTGAGGGAATGAGTAGCTAAAGCTGCCCCCAAAGTTTTTTTCTGAGCAACCGAAGAATGTAGTTGCAGTCAGCTAATGTGGTGAGGGGGTGTGGTGAGGTTACAGCTGGTGGTGGGGAAAGATGGTCAGGAGCCTGGTTGGGAACATGTTGAGGTTGAAGTGCCTATTAGAGCTCCATGGCTGATGTTGATTAGGAAGCTGAACATACTATACAACTCTGGACTTTGGATAGAAGTCTGGACTGTAGATATAAAATTGGGAGTGGTTGGTACCTAGATGGGTGGGATTCTCAATGGAGGGAGACTGGAAATAACATAGAGGTTGAGGGGCTGAGCCCTTGAACGTAAGTCAGGGAGAAGACGAGCCAGCAAAGGAGCCTAGGGACGAGTGGCCACTGTCGTGCACGGAAACCAAGAGCACAGTGCCTGGAAATGGAAGCCAAGTGAGGAAAGCATCCTGAGGAAGTGAGAGTGACCAAATAACTGTGGTAGGCTGAGTAAGATGAGTTCACTGTGAGACTGATCAACTTGGAGTCATGTGTAGTCTCCATGGGAGCAGTTTGGGAGAGGAATTGCAAAACATGAATACAGACAATTCTTTGGAGGAGTTTTGCTACAAAAGAAAGAAAGTGGGGTGGTGACTGCTAAGGGAATTGAGTGGGATTGAGAGAACTTTTTCCTTTTAACTATGAGAAATAAGATGGTCAAATAAAGAATGTGAAGGGTGTAGGAGGGAGAGGGCAGAAGTGCTGATCCTCTGTTCTCGAACAGCCAAGAGGAGATAGAATCTGGTGCCAGAGTTGGAGCTGACTTTAGGCAGACTTGTGCGTGGACAGGAGGAAGGCAGATGCCATGGTGAGGAGACCAGGACACGATGCCGTGAGTCTGGGAGTTCTTCCCTGCATTTATTTTCTGAGGGGAAGAGGAAGCAAGATAGCCATCTTAGGACGGGGTGTGAGGGAGACAGGATTAATTTAAGAAAGTTAACCAGTTGAACTCTTCCCAGAGTTTTACATTTTCCTTTCTAGTTTAGTGAACTTACTTTGTTAACAGTTCTGTAAATTTTAAAAGAACAATCTTGAGTCATCAATTTTCCCGTTATAACTTGCTATTGAGGGCTTCCCTGGTGCTCTGATAGTAAAGAATCTGCCCGCATTGCAGAAGACCTGAGTTTGATCCCTGGGTCGGAAAGATTCTTCTGGAGAAGGTCATGGCAATCCACTCCAGTATTTTTGCCTGGAAAATCCCATGGACAGAGCAGCCTGGTGGGCTATAGTCCATGGGGTTGCAAAGAGTCAGTCACGATTAAGTGACTAACACTTATGGACTGGATACAATTAGCAGTAGAGCAAAAGCTTAGGACCTGAGTGCTCATTGAGGTTAAAATGACAGAGTAGAAACCTCTGCCTGAGGACTCCTGTACCAGGTAGGCTTCAGGAAATGTTAGCTAGCTTCCTGTTTCCCTTCCAGAGAACTGGGGCTGAGAAGGCTGCCCTTCTGGACTCCACCCTCCTGAACTCAGTGAGCAAACTTGAGCAGAGTGCCTACTGAGAATCAGTAGTTTACTTCCACAGGGCAAAATACCCAAATTAACTATTGATGCCTGAAGTTCTGATTCCTTAAGCTGATCACCAGCAGGTGGTAAGGAAAAAATATATCAGTCCTTTGTGAACCCTGAAGTGCTGCATAGGTAAGGTATTACCTTAAGGAGCCCTGTAAAGAAATGTGAAGAACCATTCAGACCCTGGGCTGCTTTTGTACACACACATGGAGTGAAGCAGCTATGAGAGGAAATTAATATTCACATTTAAAAAGTTGGGGAGGGGGTCAGAAACATAGGGTTTGAGTTATGCCAGAGGTAGGAGAGGAGCCACAGTTCACCACGAGGTAGATGGGACTTTACTGCCTGGAGAGTAACAGTGAAGCAGGAATGAAAAGATGTACAGCTTAATTTTACAGAGGAGAAAAGAGAATCCCACCAAAGGTAAGTGCGGCCTCCGATTGGAAGATAGAGGGCACTGGGGAGGGAATCCCCAACTCTACCGGGCTGGCTTCTTGCTGTTTAAATCTCGGCCCCAAACATCAGGTAAGAGAAACCTTTCCTGACCTGCCCAGATAAAGGAGCCCAGTCACTCTCATTTCTTACTAACCTTGTTGTTCTAGCACTTTGCATACTACATAAGCAATGTGGGAAAATACTAAGATGAAGTCTTAATATCCAACAGAGTTGTGCTATGATATATAATAGTTCACTAAATATATAGAACTTACCTTGTTCTTTTAGCACTTTGCAGCATTCTCATCTATTAAAAGTACTTGTGGATGTCCAAGCTCTTCAAAGGTTTGATTTGAGTTACTTACCACCGTCCTGCTCTAGAACAGGACCTGTACTTAGTAGGTGCTCAAAGTGAAAGTGAAGTCACTCAGTCATGTCCGACTCTTTGTGACCCCGTGGACTGTAGCCCACCAGGCTCCTCTCTCCATGGGATTCTCCAGGCAAGAATACTGGAGTGGGTTGCTATTTCCTTCTCCAGGGGATCTTCCCAACCCAGGGATCAAACCCAGGTCTCCCGCATTGCAGGCAGATGCTTTACCCTCTGAGCCACCAGGGAAGAACAAAGATTTGACCAAAAAAGAAAAAGACCTTAAAACAAATATATTTTAATACTTTTATTAAAAAAAAAAAAAACAAACAGAAAAATCCACCAAAACCCAGTTTCAGGTTAATATTTTAGACTTTAAGAAAGGAGGAGGATTTTAAAGTTTTGTTTTTTATCTAAAAATGCATTCCTGATTTCCAGATAACTCATGCAAAATCATAGTGATATTCAATAAAAAGACCTTTTAACCAGGAGTACAAATTGGATTGTTTGATTTGAAGCAATTCTGATCCCTGTATCCCATTTTGAAAGATATTTGAAAAGACCTTGAAGCCACAGACAAAGTTTATTTGAAAACATAGTTTAAAATTGCACAAATATAAATACAATTTAATAATGTGAAAAAGGGGAAGGCATGCTTCCAGTAAGTACAAAAATACTACCTTAATCTTGGTACTTTGCAAATTATAAGCCAACAGAGTAAATTAAACACATCAATCAATATGATAAGAGATTTTTATGGTAGTAATTTTATTTCAAAGAGCAATGCAGGGAAATACTAAGATGAAGTCTTAATACCCAGCAGAGTTGTGCTATGATATGTAATATTTCATTAAATATACAGATACATTGTCATGTAGTATGCCAATAAATTTAACGCCCCCACCCCTACTGCCATTAATTTACTATAGGTCACTTAATTTGGGTTGGTTTTAATTTAAAAGCTCAATGTAAACATTTAAGGTTAATTTTTTTCTGTTATCTATTGAGGTTAAAAATGAAATCCCAAGATTTTAAACATAATTGAGCATGATAAGGAAGCATCACAGAAGAATTTGTCTCAGTATTTTAGATTAGATATGCAATATTCATATACAAAATATATAGAAACATCTTTTCTAAATAGTTAATAAATGCTTGTTATAGTTTGTAAAAAGTTTCAGGTTTATTTTCAACAAATGTAAACAAAGTTGGGAAATGAAAATTGAAGAGGGTTTGGGTTAGATGATGTGGGGGGAATTGAAAATAGTAAAATTTAGGTTTGCTCTTTCTTTTATCTACTGGTAACATGTTCAATCATGAACATCTTTCTCATGTAGCACAGTTCCTTTGTGGTATTTTTATATATCTCAGTGAAAAGGCCAAACTACCCCAGTGAATGTGTATATTCCTTCCATTTCCTTCTCTAAGAAGGAAAACCCCACATTTTATGGTAAGTAAACTGCCTCATTCTTTATTTTCCATCTTATTATTTTGAGTGCAGGTTTCTGAAAGCGTTCCAATAAGCCTGTTAGGTTTTGCTGTGACGCTCTACAACAAGAGTTCTGTGTTGGAGAGCAGTCCTAAGAAAACAGTTCTGAGACTGGGGGACTTACTTCCAGAGTGTGCTATTTTGGTATTTCTGCAGAGGGTGCAGGTAGTGGAAACTTTATTCAAGGCAAAGTACCACATGCGAGGAGAGTTTGTGAAGTCACACACTTTAGTTTTCTGGGTTTTTTCCCTCCTCTTAACTGTTTAATGCTTCCACACAGTGGTCTTGGAGCTCACCTGCACGTGTGTGGGGATGTACGGGGATATGAAGTGGTGACCAAGCTGGCACTAACGTAGGATACCGCTATTGTCTGACTGAGCTTTGCCCCCTCCACTTCTGGTCTCTTTGTCCTTAATTTTCCTTAAAGCAAGCGTCACAGAAAGTCAGTGAGAAGACTTTAGAGTTGGTTCTGAGTGACTATGAAGTCACCTCATCAACCTTGAATGTCAGTGTGTTTACACAGATTGACCATGTCCAGTTTCTTAAGGGATGTGGCCCCAAGTAGCTCACTTACCATACGAACAGGGCTGTGGTGAGGACAGTGGTGTGATAGATGCCCCACTCACTATGTGTGACCTTTGTGGAAATTAAGACCCTGTGTCCACTTTGCCTTATGACGGTTTTCACACGCCTGACATTACCCTGACCTCCCCACCTTATTAAGAATGTCAGCATTTCTAACTTAGAAAAAACTTGAAATGCACTCTTAACTCAGAACTGTGCTGAGGCAATCAATATGCTTTTTGTTTAGTAGCATTCAGACATGTGGATTTTGTTTTGGGTCTATTGTACGTCAACTGCTTTTTAAAAACTGTTTGGATGTCTAAATATCTGGTTTCCTTACAGCATTAGTTTGGCGCTGGCTGCAACACTGCACTGCATAAACCAGCTGTGTGAATCTCTAAAGTTTGGTGTAATAGCATGAGAACCACCTCAAGGATAGGATACTAAAGGTAGAAAAACTCGTGGAACACAAAGTTCATGAAAATGCTCCCTTGTTCAGAAGCAAGGAAAGATAAGCTAACCTATGAGACTTAATCATGCACAGGGTAAATTTACATTCAGTAAAGTTATCTTGCATGCTTTGGTTAATATTTGAGTAGGCAGACTTTGCAAGTACTAATGCATGCGTTATCTTGGTACCTGAGGTTATATGTTTTACTTTTTAAAAACTGCCTTTTTACAAACCTTATGCCAGAGTTCAGATAGCTACAAACACTCTTAAAAAATATATAGATCTATCTACTTCTTAGTTCAAACAGTTTATTTTCAACCAGTTCTATAAATACTGAAATAAGGAAATTGTGCAGTAAAATCTGGCGAGGGAATACATTTGAAATTACTTTTACAAAGTTGAAACCATGCATGTGCATGTATAATAATTCCTAAAACAGGAGGCCTCAAGAAGATGGCACACAAACGAAGCCTTCAAAACACCCTGTTACTAGAATGCTTCTAGAAGCATTTCGAGCAATAAAAACCACCACCATAGCAACAACGTACAGTCCAGTTTTGTGCAACTGATTCAGGGACAAATGAGGGACACAAAATGATCATTTTGCTTTTTCTGTTTCTGAGGCACTCACAAAGTTTATGGTACAGAGTTTGGGAGCTCCTGTTAATAAGTAGGACTAACTACAGTTGTATTCAAGTCTTGCTTGTATAGCACAAATATACTAGAAAGACTTATATTAATGACTAGACATAGACCTAAGATTTAACATAGTAGTTCCCATAAAAGAGAATTAAGCAGTTCTCTTTAATAACAGAGACAGAACTATTATGTTAAAGAAAGAGGAAAGCCGCATAAAATTGAAAGTGAGTGGGTCCTGGACATTCCAACCCAGTTAACTGTCACAAATTTGCCGTTCTAGTTGGAACACAGATTGGCTGAGAAAGCACACCTCAGTTTTCTACTAAATATTTCCTGGTGGATAAGATCTGCCTTTTTTTCAAGGAGTCATGGGGATTGAGTGGGAGAAAGCAAAAGGAATGATGGCTCAATGTGATAAGCCTCTTATCTCTCCTTTTCTCTACTCCTCCTCTGCCTCACTGGGAAGGTACAGGAGCACATGGAAATGGCTCAGCAGACACAGTTATAACATTTTGAAATTCAGCAGTGATCACTGGCCATCTCTGCATTTTCATCCTATTTACTAGTGAAACTGGTTCTTGAAAGTCACATTTATGAAATGGGAGTGGTCATTCTAGTAAAATATTACCATTCTAAGAGATCTTAGGCTATTTATTACTCAGCAACCCCCCAAAAATGTACTCAAAGCCTTCCTAGAGTACCTCAGAAGGTAACCCAAAACACCTATCTTTTCAAATGGAAAGAGAAATTTGAGTGACAATTTTAGTCATGAAGATAAGATGCAAAAATCAGTTCTGCCTTAAATGTGTCAACAGTTAAAAAATAGGTGTATACAATAAACACTGATCTGAAATGTTGCTACCTAAAATTTTTGGTGCTCTGATTTCTATAAACTTTCACTTGCTTTCCAGCAACTGTTTTTACTTAATTTTGTTAAAAAAGTATCATCATATAAACAAACTTATTTATAAAACAGACTCACATATTTTGAAAATAAGTTTATGGTTACCAAAGAGGGAAACATGTCAGGAAGGACAAATTAGGAGTTTATAATTAAAACACACAATGTAAAATAACCAACAAGGACCTACTGGATTGTACAGGGAACTCTACTCAATATTTTGTAATGTTATATGGGAAAAGAATCTGGAAAAGAATGAGTGTGTGTATTATATATATTGTGATATTGGTATATACATACATATATATGTGTATACATATATATGTGTGTGTGTATATATAACCCTATATATAGGGTTGTGTGTGTGTGTGTGTATATATATATATATACACATATATATATAGGCAACCCACTCCAGTATTCTTGTCAGGGAAATCCCACAGACAGAGGAGCCTGGCAGGCTACATCTCATGGGGTCACAAAGAGTCGGACATGACTTAGCAAATGAACAACAATATATATATAACTGAATCACTATGCTGTATACTTGAAACTAACTCAGCATTGTAAATCAACCATATACTCCAATAAAATGTTTAAGATGTATCACTAAAGGAAGATATTCTATGCTCTTGGATTAGAAGAATCAATATTGTTAAAATGGCCATACTACCCAAAGCAATCTACAAATTTAATGTGATTAATCAAATTTAATTAAATTTGATTTAAATTCAATCCCTATCAAATTACCCATGACATTATTCATAGAACTAGAACAAATAATCCTAAGATTTATATGGAGCCATAAAAGACTCAGAGTTGCCAAAGCATACTCAGGAAAAAGAACAAAGCCAGGAGGCATAACCCTCCCAGACTTCAGATGATACTACAAAGCTAGAGTAATCAAAACATCATGGTACTAGAACAAAAACAGACATAGGGATCAATGGAACAGAACAGAGAGCCCAGAAATAAACCCGCACACCTACAGTTAATTAATCTTCAACAAAGGAGGCAAGAATGTAAAACAGAAAAAAGACTCCAACAAGTATTGTTGGGAAAGCTGGGCTGCTGCATGTAAAAATCAATGAAATCAGAACACATCCTCTCACCATGCACAAATAAACTCAAAATGGCTTAAATATAAGTAAGACATAACATAAAACTTCTAGAAGAGAACATAGGTAAAACATTCTCTAACATAAATTATAGCAATACTTTATGTCATTCTCCCATGGCAGTAGAAATAAAAGCAAAAATTAACAGATGGGTTCTAATCAAACATAAGCTTTTGCATAGCAAAGGAAACCACAAACAAACAGAAAAAACCTACAGGCTGAGAGAAAATATTTGCAAGTGATGTGACCAACATGGGTTTAATTTCCAAGATATAGAAACAGCTCATACAACTCAACAATTAAAAAACAACCCAGATGGAAAGTGAGCAGAAAATCTAAATAGATGTTTCTTCAAAGATGACACCCAAATGACCAATAGGCACATGAAAAGATGCTCAACATTGCTAATCATTAGATAAATTCAAAACTATAATGAATACAACTTCACACAGGTTAGAATGGCCATCATTTAAGAAATCTACAAATAACAAATGCTGGAGAAGGTGTGGAGAAAAGGGAGGCCTACTACACTGTTGGTGGGAATGTAAGTTGGTATAGTAACTATGGATAATGGTACGGAGGTTTCTCAAAACACTAAAAATAGTTACCATATGATCCAGCAATCCAATACTCCTGGGCATATATCTGGAAAAAACTATAATTCAAAAACATACATGCACCCCTATGTTCATAGCAGCACCATTCACAATAGCCAAGACATGGAAACAACTTAAACATCCATCAACAGAGGAATGAATAAAGAAGACGTGGTGCACGCGCACACACACACACACATATATATATGGAATATTACTTAGCCACGAAAAGAATGAAATTGGGTCATTTGTGAAGACCTAGATGGACTTAAGAGAGTGAAGTAAGAAAGAGAAAAACAAGTATCATATATTAATGTATATATGTGGGATCTGAAAAAATTGGTATAGACAATCTTATTTACAAAGCAGAAACAGAGGCAGAGACACAGATGCAGAGAACAAGTGTATGGATACCAAAGGGGAAAGTGGGGGTGGGATGAATTGGAAGATTGGAATTGACATATATGCAACGATTGATACTATGTGTAAAATAGATAACTAATGAGAACCTGCTGTATAGCTCAGGGAACTCTACTAAATGCTCTGTGGTGACCTAAGTAGGAAGGAAATTGAAAAAAGAGGGGATATATGTGTATATATATAGCTGATTCACCTTGCTGTACAGTAGAAACTAACAACATTGCAAAGCAACTATACTCCAATAAAAATTTTTTTAAAAGATGTGCATATATATAGTGGAATACTATGCAACAATAAAAAAGAATGAAATAATGCCATTTGCAGCAACACACATGGATATAGAGATGAAGTGAAATAAGAAAAAATGAGAAATAAATCTATTATATGTGGAATCTAAAATATGATACAAGGTGGGGGGATGGAATAATTAGAGAGTTTGGGACTGATGTACACACTGCTGTATTTACCATGGATAACCAATAGGGGCCCACTGTATAGCACAGGGAACTCTTCTCAATATTATGTAACAACCTAAATGGGAAAAGAGTTTGAAAAAGAATAGATACATGTGTATATTTAACTGAATCACCCTTGTATACACCTGAAACTGTAACACTGGTAATCAACTATACTCCAATATACAATGAATAGTTTTATAAAAAGTTGAAAGAAAATATGACACAAATGAACATATCTACATACCAGAAACAGACCTACATAGGGAGATCAGATTTGTGGTTGCCAAGGGGTAAGAGGGGTCGGAGAAGGCAATGGCAACCCACTCCAGTACTCTTGCCTGGAAAATCCCATGGACAGAGCCTGGTAGGCTACAGTCCATGGGGTCACTAAGAGTCAGGCACAACTGAGTGACTTCACTTTCACTTTTCACTTTCATGCTTTGGAGAAGGAAATGGCAACCCACTCCAGTGTTCTTGCCTGGAGAATCCCAGGGACGGGGGAGCCTGGTGGGCTGCCGTTGATGGGGTCGCACAGAGTTGGACACGACTGAAGTGACTTAGCAGCAGCAGCAAGAGGGGTGGGGGAGGGATGAATTAGGTTAGCAGATGCAAAATATTATATATAGAATGCATAAACAACAAGGTCCTACTGTATAGCATAGGGAAATATATTTAATAACCTGTGGTAAACCATAATGGCAAAGAATACAAAAAGAACTTATATACATGTATAACAATCACTTTGCTGTATAGCAGAAACTAACAACATTGCAAATCAACTATGTCAATTAAAAATATTGAAAAACTTTGTGTCCTCTAACACAACTCTTTGAAGTTACTTTGTATTCCAAAAACAAAATAAAACTTGGGCTGCAAAATCTGCCACCACATAGGAAAAATCAAAAATCAAAATATCCCACGTTTACCCTGTTTTCAGGCTTTGTTACCGATTTCATGCAGGTAGCGCCAGCAAGGCTAAGAAAACAGCCTATCTTTATTGCAAGTTCAGTTGACTATTGAAAGTATAGAAGGACTTCATAAATAGAACACCTGTAAAGTTTGTCCTAATGGTCTATGATGGATGCAAGTCAGCTGACCAGTGATGCACAGGGATTGAGAGGATAAGCATGCACAGAATGGATGCTACTCCATCAGGGATACTCAAGCAGGCATCTGTCACGGACTGGAGTTTGGCGCCAAGAGTCCATTCCAGGCCGAGTTTCTAAGATTCTAAAACTCTACAGAATACCAGGTATTCTTTAGAAAGTATTACTGAGCTCTGTTTTGCTTCTCAGACTGCAGGGAAGGAGGCCAACCCCGGGTTGGGACTCCTGCCCAACAGTGAATGCCCTAGTGCCTCTGTCTCTTGCTGGCCAGATGGAGGCATCACCTAGCCCAGGTAGGCTTTGACATGAAGATAAAAGTCTGGCACCACCACAGGCCCGCAACTCTTTGTCTTTATAAACTAGGCTAGGTTATGATATGTGGAAGCCTCAAGTGCTTATGGTTTCGTGTGTCCTTGGGATCCCTTCCTACCCTGGAGACTTCTGACATAACAGAAGAGAGCATTTCTACCTGTACCTCAAGAGTTTGATGTCTTAGCATGTGGGTACATTTCCTCTCTCATCTTCCAGCAGAAGCTAACTCCCTAGTCAATTAAATTCTTGAACCAAATGCTGGTGGTTGTTTTTTTTTTTTTTGTGGTAACTATAATCATGAATGTATCTGATCTGATCTGATTAGTAACCAAAGAACATGAGGAAAAAAGATGGGCTTGGATTGCTTTGGGGAAGATTCTAGAAGAAGGACAGAGACACAGTGAAGACGAAAAGGGCCACTTAACCAGGACAAATTACTCAAATTGGACATCAGTGAATTTATATTTTGGTTAGCATTTTGCAAACAATTTTTCTAAATCTTTAAAAAATGACGTCTTTCCAAATAATCACCAAAGCCCTAACAGGCACAAAACACTCTGAAGAACTGACTGGACTATAGCCAATTACATAAAACACTACTGCCAGCAGAAAATTCCTGATGCTTGATACATGTTCAAAGTGAAAGCCACGCATGCATCTTCCATATTAAACCACTGACGTTCAGCTCAAAGACACTGATCTACTATTATTTAGAATGCAAAAGGGTGAGCAGGGCAGATTATTATGGAACTAAGAATACACATAATTTTAAGGGAAGGATGTATTTATCACTCAAGAAATACTATTTAAAATATTAACAGTTTAAAAGGAACATTAACTGTGAAAGGCAGTTAGAAAGCAAGGAAAATATGACATTTAATCAAGTTAATGTTAACTCAATAGAAATCACATCATCATCAAACTTTCTGTAGAGAATTTGTGAATGCTATCTTATCTTTTGCTTACGTTCATACAGAGTCCCAGAAAAGCATGTGAATTAGATCTGTGTTTGACATATTTACACCTATGTCTTATCTGCTTTAAGAAAAAACACTCCTTCAAAACCCTATGCTATGAAAAACTATTTTCAGGAATTTTTATTTGGTCCGTTAATCTAACAAGGCTGAGTTCTCAAATCTTTCACCCCCAAGTTAAAAATTGGAGCAACAAAACAGAACTCCAGCAAGGCATAAATAAGATAGTAAAGTGCATATATACAATCCCAGAAAAGTTTTGATTGGGAAGAGCAAAAATTTCTAGTGCAAAAACTGCTTTTGCCGGCAAAGCTCCCTCTCTGAAATCAAAGGGCTACAGTAAAACTTAAAATTGGAACGTGTTTAAGCAATGCCTCTTTTCAGTCAAGAGTTAATATGTGTGCATGCACCTTGGCCCAGACTATATTCAACCTGGTAAAAGGGGGGAATTTCAGAGGACAGTTCAGAAACAGAATTTCCTGACCCAAGGCACTGCTTTCTCCAGGTGCCCATGAGCAAGTTCCTTAGATGTGTCATCAGCTGCAAGTGGACACTCGGAAAAACCCCAAGGAACATACTTGCACTGTGCTCATGGCTTGTGAAGTGTATTCAAACACGGTCACTTTATCTTGGTTTTGTCTTGTGTCTCTCCGTTCTTTCGAGCCCAAACTTGACTCTATGCAACGTTTTGTGCTTTTTGTATTTGAACAGAGACTGGGCATTGTCTGTGGGAATTCCCTTGGGTTATATCACCATGGCCTTTTGAACATCCGTTTTTATCCTTTTTTTTGGAATTCATAATAAAATAGTTTTGCATTTCTCAGTACAGTTACACAGGTGAAGGGTTTTCCCCCCTTTTCCTTCAAGGATCCAAGTTGAAAGCTCTTAGGAGGACATCCAGGTCACCGAGATTAGCCGCCTGGAAGAGTTCCGGCTGGTCCATCAGAGAAAGGGCAATTCTAAGGGCAGCCCAGATATTCCCAGAGATTGCCGGATGAGGGACCTGCTGCTGATTCCTGCTCTTTCTTTGCAAACTGAGGGCAGTGAGAAAATTGCTGACTGCTTCTCTAAGAGGATAAAAAAACAGACATTTAAAAATTCAACAGATTTCAGAGTTAGCCAACTTAGAAGTAAGATAAAAATGAATTATCATCTTGGTCTAACGTCCAAAACCACCTCTTTGGTGTTTTGGATCATGAGGTGAACAGCTTTCTGATTCTCTCACTATTCCTTTGTGAAGTCATTGTTAAACATAGTGAATCAGAAAGAAGGAAAGTAAACTTTGTTTTAGGTATGTCACGTGAGACAGTTAGAACCATTGCTAACTCATTAATGCATTTGATTTTCCCCTTGCTCCAGGAATGGCCTGATGACTTAATACCTTTGCAGATATGATCTGTATAAACAGAGGAGGCATCTGACCTTACTCTGAAACTACGTAGTTTAGCTCATTAGTTTAACTTTTCTCAAAATTGGAGGCAGCCAGGGTTCAGTTGAGTTTGAGTTTCAAAGCAGCTGGTTATTTAGCCTTAGGCAAATTTCTTCTCTAAGTCTTAGTGTCCCCAACTGAATAAAAGTCATTTAAGAACCTTGTTGTGAGGTGTAGCTGAATCATTTATGTGAAAGCTCTATCATTAAGTTAGGTCAACAGCTCTCCATGTGTGCTCTGGGGAACTCAGGATCAGTGAGGTCAAAATTATTTTTATAATACTACTGAGATGTCATTTTACAGCTTCATTCTCATTTCCTCATGAATATACAATGGAGTTTTCCAGTGACTTTTATGATGTGTGATATCCCAATAGACTGAACGCAGAAGCAGAGGTAAGAATGTCTTCTATAAGCAAGATATTAAAGAAATTTGCAAGAGCCACTCTTTTCAGTAAACAGCTTGTCTGGGGGAAATTTTTTTGGTAAAATATATAATTTATATAAACATGTAATTGGTTTATTATTTTTAAATGAATCTCTTCAACTTTTCTCAATTTCTAATATGGTAAATAATGATAGGTATAACCCACATAAACAAAAGCCCCTTCAGATTCTCAATAATTGTTAAAAGTGTAAAGGGGTCCCAAGAACAAAAAGTCTGTGACCCGCTTAGTCAGATGCTGTCCAAAGGCCTAGCTCCTGTGGCCCATGACCCTGTTTCTGTTGCTTGGGTGCCCGCTATACTTCCTGGAACTGCCCTCTTCGGTTTGCCAAGAATGACGCCTCTTTAACTTGTTTCTTCTTTACTCTTCTTAAAAGCTTTTCACACTTTTGATCTCATTTAGTCCTACAAGGTAGTCACTGGTAAGCATCCTAAGAAACCATAAGGAAAGCATGGCTGGATTTCTGATTCCAGCGCACATGATTCAGGCATTTGGCATCGACACTGCTTGGCTCAGACGGTAAAGAATCCACCTGCAATATGGGAGATCTGGGTTCAATTCCTGGGTTGGGAAGATCCCCTGGAGGAGGGCATGGCTACTCACTCCAGTATTTTTGTCTGGAGAATCCCCTTGGACAGAGGAGCCTGGGGGGCTATGGTCCAGGGGGTCGCAAAAAGTCAGACACAACTGAGCGACTAAATGCACACATGTTGTTAGATCTGTCCAGAAGTAAAGGGCACTGGATGTAGCAATTTGGATAATGGAAGGGAGTGGGTGTTTTCTCATCACCCCTCTTCTGGATTTCTTGTGATCAAGCAAGAGAGGAGGATTTATAACAGAGGCACAAGGAACGTTTACTTTGGAGGCACTTTCTGGCTTCCTCGGCACAGCTCAAATGATGATGACTCCATTTACTCTCATAATCCTAGGCCTGTAAGGACTCTGGGGGAGAAAGATGCTAGAATGCCCTCCTGCACAGGCTGCTCCCGCCCCAGTGTGTAGCAGTGGTCTCTGAGGGCCATGGAGGGTAACAGCCTAGAAGAGTCTAGCCTTAGCCTGTTGGCCTCATCAAGCAACTCTAGGTTTTTCTCATGAAGATAGTCTAAGCTTGTCCCCCAGCTTAAGGACTCAGAGGCCTTTGGGGAACTCAGAAGATTGTACATGTACAAGTATGAACGGTTCCAAATGTTACACACACATATGTATGTATAAGTTAAAATTGTTTTAAATGTTATGTTATGATTAAGAAAAAGCACATTCATTTAAAAGCATTCTTCACTTTATAGTAGGTTTCCCTCATTACTAAGAATAAAAACATTGCTATCAAAGGGGATGAGATTTATGTTTTTAATTAAAATGGGGTCCTCACTTTCGAATGGCTCCTTCCCAGGTGGCTCAGTGGTAAAGAATCTGCCTGCAGGACAGGAGATGCGGGTTTGATCCCTGGGTCAGGAAGATCCCCTTGAGAAGGAAATGGCAACCCGCTCTAGTATTCTTGCCTGGAGAATCCCATGGACAGAGGGGCCTGGCAGGCTAAGGTCCAGGGGGTCGCAAAGAGTTGGACACAACTTAGTGACTGAACAATCCAGCCCTCACTTTTGAAAAGGTTAAGATTTTTTAGTCTAAGTTCTACTTTGAATCTCCTACTGACAAAACGTGAGCATTTTAAGCTCTGCCTCAGTTTCATACCAACAATTTCCTCTTGTTATTTCAACTGTATACAGTATGAGGAGAGTGCTTGCCTTTCAGTCTTTATAGAACATCTGAGATGGGAAACAGCACAGGGTACAGGGCCATACACAGACACCTGCGTCCTTGAGGGAGATGTTAGTTTCAAGACCAGGGATATGGACAAATTGGCACCAGCTCTTGGCTTTTTTCTGGGCCACATCTCTATTGAGGGTTGTTACTTCCTAAGGAGACCTAATTATAATGCAAGCGAAACTTGTTTTTAGAATGCATTTAAGCTTATGGTCTTTTTTCTCAGGAAAATGCAAGATGTTTATTATTTCACAAGATTTCCCATATACTAAAAAGACCCACAAAGTATAGTCAAAACACTTTGCTGTTTGAAAGAATGTTCAAACTACCGCACAATTGCACTCATCTCACACGCTAGTAAAGTAATGCTCAAAATTCTCCAAGCCAGGCTTCAGCAATACATGAACCATGAAC
>NW_011494939.1:1346178-1346516 GCF_000754665.1 Bison bison bison
TGGAGAGTGAAAAAGTTGACTTAAAGCTCAACATTCAGAAAATGAAGATCATGGCATCTGGTCCCATCAGTTCATGGCAAATAGATGGGGAAAGAGTGGAGACAGTGGCTGACTTTATTTTTTTGGGCTCCAAAATCACTGCCGATTGCAGCCATGAAATTAAAAGACACTTACTCCTTGGAAGGAAAGTTATAACCAACCTAGACAGCATATTAAAAAGCAGAGACATTACTTTGTCAACAAAGGTCCATCTAGTCAAGCTGTGGTTTTTCCAGTGGTCATGTATGGATGTGAGAGTTGGACTATGAAGAAAGCTGAGTGCCGAAGAATTAATGCTT
>NW_011494939.1:1346616-1348942 GCF_000754665.1 Bison bison bison
CCACCTGATACAAAGAGCTGACTCATTTGAAAAGACCCCGATGCTGGGAAAGACTGAGGGCAGGAGGAGAAGGGGACAACAGAGGATGAGACGGTTGGATGGCATCACCGACTCGATGGACATGGGTTGGGTGGACTCCAGGAGTTGGTGAGGGACAGGGAGGCCTGGCATGCTGCAATTCATGGGGTCGCAGAGTTGGACGTGACTGAGTGACTGAACTGAACTGAACTGATGCTGAAGCTGAAGCTCCAATACTTTGGCTACCTGATGTGAAAAAGTGATTCATTGGAAAAGACCCTGGTGCTGGGAAAGATTGAAGGTGGGATGAGAAGGGGATGACAGAGGATGAGATGGTTGGATGGAATCACTGACTCGATGGACATAAGTTTGAGTAAGCTCTGGGGGATAGTGAAGGACAGGGAAGCCTGGCGTGCTGCAGTCCATGGGATCACAAAGAGTCAGACACAACTGAGTGCTAGAACTGAACCGAACCAATCAAAACGGACCAATTTAGCAAACAAGAATACAGGATGCACAATTAAATCTGAATTTCAGATAATAATTTTCATTATTAAGTATGTAACATGCAATATTTGGGAAATGCTTCTCTAAAAACATACTCATGTTTATCTGAGATTCAAATTTAACTGGGCATTCTACATTTTATCTGGAAACCCTAAAACTGACCTGTTCTTTACAGGAGACTTTATGCTTGAGATGAAAAATTCACACCTCAGCAAAGTTTGTCCATTTCTACCTCTTATGGATTTTCATGGCCTCCTGCAATAGCTGCCCTATTGTGAATGCCAAGAGAGTATTTATATACTTCATATATATTTTTTCTACAGTAAGAAGTTACAATTAAAACTCATCTGGAAGCTTTGCAAAATATTCATGTAAAGGAGGCTCTTCTAAAGCTTAGCATGTACATCAATGAAGTTAGAACATTTCCTCACACCACAGATAAAAATAATCTCAAAGTGGTTTAAGGACTTAAATATAATACATGACACCATAAAACTCCTAGAAGAGAACATAGGCAAATCATCCTCTGAAACAAATTGTACCAGTGTTTTCTTAGGTCAGTCTCCCAACACAAAAGAAATAAAAGTGAAAATAAGCAAATAGGACCTAATCAAACTTCCAAGGTTTTGCACAGCAAAGGAACCATCAACAATACGAAAATATAACTTATGGACTGGGAGAAATGTTTGTAAATGATACAGCCAACAAGGGATTAACTCCTAAATATACAAACAGCTTATACAGCTCAATATAAAAAACCCAAAAAACCCAATCAAAATATGGGCAGAAAACCTAAAGAGATATTTCTCCAGAGAAGACATACAGGTGGCCAACAGTCACATGGAAAGATGCTCAACACTGCTAATCATTAGAGAAATACAAATCAAAACTATAGTCACACTGATCAGAGTGGCTATCAAAAAGTCCACAAATAACACATTCTGGAGAGGGTGTGAAGAAAAGAGAATCCTCCTACACTATTGGTGGGAATGTAAATTGGTCCACTATGGAAAACAGCATGAAGGTTCCTTAGAAAACGGAAAATAAGGTCACCATGTGATGCAGCAATCCCACCCCGGCAATATATCTGGAAAAGATGAAAACTAATTTGGAAAGACACACCCCCCAATATTCACCGCAGCACTATTTATAATAGCCAAGACATAGCAGCAACCTAAATGTCCATTGGCAGATGAATGATAAAGGAGATATGGTGTATGCTGCTGCTGCTGCTAAGTCATTTCAGTCATGTCCGACTCTGTGCGACCCCATAGATGGCAGCCCACCAGGCTCCCCCATCCCTGGGATTCTTCAGGCAAGAACACTGGAGTGGGTTGCCATTTCCTTCTCCAATGCAGGAAAGTGAAAAGTGAAAGTGAAGTCACTCAGTCGTGTCCGACTCTTAGCGACCCCATGGATTGCAGCCTAACAGGCTCCTCCGTCCATGGGATTTTCCAAGCAAGAGTACTGGAGTGGGGTGCCCTTGCCTTCTCCGAAAAAAACACAGAAGAACTGTACAAAAAAGATCTTCATGACCCAGATAATCACGATGGTGTGATCACTGACCTAGAGCCAGACATCCTGGAATGTGAAGTCAAGTGGGCCTTAGAAAGCATCACTACGAACAAAGCTAGTGGAGGTGATGGAATTCCAGTTGAGCTATTCCAAATCCTTAAAGATGATGCTGTGAAAGTGCTGCACTCAATATGCCAGCAAATTTGGAAAACTCAGCAGTGGCCACAGGACTGGAAAAGGTCCGTTTTCATTCCAATCCCAAAGAAAGGCAATGCCAAAGAATGCT
>NW_011494939.1:1349042-1351099 GCF_000754665.1 Bison bison bison
GTAGAATCTACCTTGTAGGCAGTTGAATATGAGAATGAGAAAGATAACTCTGACTTTCAGTTTACTTATTTTCTCCTTCTTTGTTCCCTATCTGCTAAATGTAAACTGGAAGTCAGAGTTATCTTTCTCATTCTCATATTCAACTGCCTACAAGGTAGATTCTACCTGGATATCTTCTAGGTACTCTGAACTCAAAGTATCTAATTTATGTACTTTACATCTTTCCTCCAAACCCGTTCTTGCTTCTGTATTTTCAATCTTGATGAATATAACAATCTACTCAGTCACTCAAGCTAGAAGCCTGGGAATTACATCTGAGTCCTTTTCCTGTACCCTCTGCCTACATGCAGCTGGCCACCAAGTCTCCATCCTGCAGGTTACATCATCTTGCACCAGGTTATTATTGAAAGGGCCATCTTCCCAACTTGTGCTGCTGTATTCATGCTTGCCCCATCCATTCCATTCTCTGTAGCCAGAGTGAGTTTTCTAAAATGCCATTCTCATTGTTTCTCCAGTGCTTGAAATCTGTCTGTCATGGGCTTCTTGTTTTTAAAATAAAGTCCTAAATAAAATAAAGACCCTTCTTCATAGAGCCTCACAGCCCTTTCATCATCTGGGTAGCCTCATTTTTCTATATACATTGAGTTCCTTTCCTTGAAAAAAACAAATTTCTTCCATTCTGGTCCTTTCTACTACTGTTTCCTCAGCATGGAATGTGCTTTTTTCTTTTGGCTAACTCATTTTTCTGTTTTTAACTTAGCTATTCCCTGAGGAATATCTAATGAATAAATATAGGATTAGTTGTAGATAATCAGCTTTGTGCTAATTGTGTTAGTGTACATTGTGTAAGTAATATGATTTTAGAATTTGTGCTTTCATCATTTTTATAATGCAAACTTTTAAACATACAGGAAAGTTAAAAGAATAAGTATTGGGTTGGCCAAAAAATTTGTTTGGGTCTTTCTGGAATATCTTATGAAAAAACCTGGATGAACTTTTTGGCCAAGCCTGGTACACTGTAGTCCATGGGGTTGCAGAGAGACACCACTGAGTGACTGAACTGATCTGAATACAATGAACGGCAGTACACCCACCACCAGGATTCAACAAATGTTAGCATTTTGCTAAGATAAGGATCTTGCACCAAGTGTGTATCAGTGCACCACATCCTTCATTGAGGAAGTTTCATTTCCAGAAATATGTCAGGCAGATTAAATACTGTGCTTAGTGACATGGTTCATTTACATCTCTGGGCTGCCTGAGTAGTACTGCTCTATATTCAGATTTCCCCAGCTGTCCACCGAATGTCTTTTATGGTCGGTTCACATGTTGCATTTGAGTATGGTCTCTCTTTAGTGTCTTTTAATCTAAAACAGTTTGCCCACTTTTTGTTAATGGCATGGACTTTTAGAGACCAGGTCTACCCCACTTATGAATCTGTCTGATTGTAGTGTGTGTGCCCAACCGTCCTGGTTTGCCTAGGATTCTCCTGGTTTAACACTGATCCTACATCCTGGAGAGTCCTCAGTCCTGGGCAAACCAGGATGGTTTGTTTTCTTAAGAAAAACTAAAGTGTTTAGCTTTCCCTTCCAGCCCCTGAATTTCCTATAAACTGGAAATTGTTGGATTTAGAGGCTTGATTGGATCCTAGTTTTTTTTTTTAAATTTATTTTTAAATGGAGGATAATTGCTTTACAATGTTGTGTTTACAATGTTTCTGCTGTACAACAATTGTGAATTAGCCATAATTATATATATATATCCCCTCCTCATGAATCTCCTCCCCCTTCCCATCCCACCCCTCTAGGTTGTGACAGAGTGCCAGGCTGGGCTCTCTGTGTTATGTAGTAGCTTTTCCATTAACTATTTTACACCTGATAGTGTGTATATGTTGATTCTAGTTTCTCAATTCATCCTACCCTCTCCTTCCCCTACTGTATTCACAAGTCTGTTTTCTACGTTTGTGTTGCTGTTCCTTCCCTGCAAATAGATTCATCAGTACCATTTTCCTAGATTCCATATATGTGCATTAATATCTCAGCTGGTAAAGAATCCTG
>NW_011494939.1:1351199-1355472 GCF_000754665.1 Bison bison bison
CAAGGAGATCCAAGCAGTCCATTCTGAAGGAGATCAGCCCTGGGATTTCTTTGGAAGGAATGATGCTAAAGCTGAAACTCCAGGACTTTGGCCACCTCATGCGAAGAGTTGACTCATTGGAAAAGACTCTGATGCTGGGAGGGATTGGGGGCAAGAGGAGAAGGGGATGACAGAGGACGAGATGGCTGGATGGCATCACTGACTCGATGGACGTGAGTCTCAGTGAACTCTAGGAGTTGGTGATGGACAAGGAGGCCTGGCGTGCTGCAATTCATGGGGTAGCAAAGAGTTGGACACGACTGAGCAACTGATCTGATCTGATCTGATGTATATATATATCTGAATTACTTTGCCATACTAGAAACTAACACAACATTGTACATCAACTATGCTTCAATTTTTTTTGAAAAAGTCTTCCTTCAGTGAATTCAATATGTCTATGTTTACATTGCATTTATTTACATGTCTTCTTGTTCCAGAAGAAGGACCTAAGGCGTTATAAAATCTATATACACAACCAACCTAGTAAGTGAATAAAGGGAGTAAAAATAAGAAATGAGGTTAGGGAAATCGGAGTCAGGAACGAAGCTAATAGATGGAACATGCATCATCAGGATGATGGGCAGGGAGGTGGCACCATCTGACTCTGGCCCTTTGTGCGGCTGATGTAAAGACAGCCTTTGCTGTGACACACTTCACGATGTCCAGAGAATAAAACAGACTGGGTGCTCAGGAATCACTCAGCTATTCTTGGTTTTGACCTGAGTAAGATCCTCTTAGAGGACAGAGTGCAATCTAGTGACTAATGTTCTTTCTAAGATCCTCTGAGTATAAATGCAGCAACTCGTTTCTAAAGTTTCAGTATTTGCCAGTGGCAAAATGCTCTAATGCGGTTCAGAGATGGCAATTCTTCAGATGTCAAAAGAGTACAACCCAGTTATGTGGCTCTCTCATGACTTATCTAAATGGTAATAATGATGATGATGATGGCAATGATAATGCTCAGACTAATGATGCCCACTAGGTATTGCACATCAGTTCTGTGCTAGGCAATCACATTTAACCTGCACAATAATCCTGCAAGATAGATATTACCTCTTTTATTTTTTTATCCAAATGAAGAAATTGGTACTCAAAGTTATGTGCCCAGAGTTATGAAACCAGTAAATGGCAGAGCTCTAATGTGAACCCAAGTTTGTCTGATTCTAAAAGCCTGGCTCTGAGAATGAGAAAGGGTTTACATTTTTTGTGTAGCTTAACAGTAACATTAATTTCTCTTTTTTCCCCTCACTTAAGAAAAGTAATACCTGTTGATTTAGAAAATAGAAAATAATAGGAAAAGAAAGAAGAAAAACCACCCAAACTTTTATTACTCAAAAGAAATAAAGGTAATTTATGCTCCGTGTTGATGGGGGAACAGAGAGGATATACACCTGAAAGATAATAAGGAGTCACGAGAGAAGGAGCAAGACATTCCAAACTTTAAACCCACCCTTTGAAGTTTTCCTTTTTTTAAAAACTAACTTTACTTGTAAATTAGGTTTGGAAAATCTGGATTCTTGGTTGTGTTTTGCCAAAAACTGGCCCTGAGACCTTGTTGAGTCATTCCTCTGTATTCCTTCGTTCCTAGCCATGCTTATTTTCTTCCTTACCTGGGAAATGAAGGGTTCCTTTTTTTCCTTACCTGTGAAATGAAGGGTTGGACTGCACGTTTCTCAAGAGTTGCTCTTGGGGGTGTTAAAAACCTAGATGACTTGTCCTAACTCCAAATTGATCAATCTCTGGGAGAGGAGCCCAAGAATGTACATTTCACAAGATGCCCAAATAATTGCTGTTCTCTAATGACTAAGAAACATGGAGGCGGACAGTTCCTGTCTCAAGAGCCCTCAGAATCTGAAGATCTGAAACTCACCCTTAATGGGAGGAGATTACTTCACAAAAGGAGGTATTTTTACTGAGAAACAACCTTTCAGATTAGTCAACCTCAGCCCTTAGCATTAGCCTGCTGCCATACTTCACCTGTAGGCGCCCAGGTTGATGCAGCTTATCCCCAGGTTGTATCTGGACCGGATGAAGCCTGGCTGAATCTCCAGTGCTCGTGTGTAGGCCTCCACAGCCTCCTCGCTGCGGTCTCCATTTGCCAAGGTTGCCCCAAGACGGTTCCATAATGAATAGTCCTGATGAACAAATTTGAGCTCTCTTACACGACTGAAGTGACTTAGCAGCAGCAGCAGCAGCAACAATTTGTACAAGCCACAGTGACACAGTATTCCAGTAGTCCTGGTTGAAGGATGATAGCTAAAAATGTATCAGTGCTAATGGGCAAGGACCATGACTGGTGAATTACTCAAAAATCTTTATGGACAACACTCTGAAATGACTTTCATTCATTAAGGAGCAGCTACCATTTGATGCTATCAGGCAATTTGTGTTTCTATTTTACGTCTCTTAAGTATTAACATCCACGGTAGCATATCATTAGTACTGATCACTTTAAACCACTGGATTCAGGGAAATAAAGTGTAGCAGAAATGCACAAAATGTAACCTGTGAAAACTTACTTTTAACAGAGTAAAATCTTCTGGTTTCTTGCTATGCACTTACCTCTGGTCGAACAGTTAAGGCAGCATTAAACGCGTCTATTGCTCTATTAAATTCTCCACTCAGGTGGAACAGCACCCCCAAGCCTGTCTGCAGATCTGGGTCAATCACATCTCCATTTTGGTGGGCAGCTTCCAGGTATAATTCCTTCACTCCTTCCAGAACAGAGCTACAAGGAAAACAAATCAGATTTGTTGGCCAAATAGTCTGAACACAAATGATTTACTTTTCCCCATACCTAATTCTAAGGCTTTATAAAACCTGGCACATTGGTATTTATTGTAAGTTATTTATATGCCCGAAGCACTTGGCTTTGAAATATGGTATTCAGATAAACATCTAGGAGTGTCCACAAGTAGATCATATGTCCAAAGTTTGGTTCTGGTCTCTGATCAACTTTTTCAGTCAGTGCTGCTTTTCAGCAAAATGCTATCCTACACACCATCCTGAAATGCGTGGTTGGGGACCTGAGGCTTGTTAGTTGCCCCGAAGCTGACTGACTGTGTACACGGATGTAATTTAACAAGAAGGATACCTATCAACTGGAGACTTAGACATCCTCCGGGTGAGTCCTGGAGATCCCTTCTTGCTCTTCACAAGGTATTTGTACTTTGGATTCTGCTTAATCCAGTTCTTTAAAGCTTCGCAAGCATCTTGCTGATGGCCGGTGTTAGTGTAACTCACAGCCAGAGCCATTAGAGCTTTCAAGTTGTTGGGCTGCAATTCTAAGCACCTGAAAGAAGAAAATAAAAGCCAATTTCAGAATTTTCTGGAGCCAGAGTTTGAACAGTTCTTTAGAAAAACTGAGGTCTTTATTGATTAAATGGTGCAAAGCACTGCTAAATTTCTAAGTGTCTGGAATATAACCATATTTATCTACATGAAAATTGGGACCTCTGCCCATTTTTAAGAGTTATAACTCCAGTCTTATGAGTGCTAGATTTGGTGATTTTAATGAGATGGTTTAAAAACTAAAAAAATGTGGCTAATCCCTCACATAATTTGGTAGTAATTTATCTAATGGGAAGTAGGGAATATCATTATTTTAATGCTGCTCTTAGCAACTAAACAACCGCTATCAATATATTAAATGTGTCTTATCCAAAAAGCAAACTGACTTGAACTAAATTTGGATGTTAAGATGTAAAAGATTGTACAGGGCTTTGTAAAGGAGAAGGAAATTCCCAGGCTTTCCAGACTACTAATGTGGGTTTAGGAGGCAGAGGCTCCCCCTCTTGCTAACCCACTAGCCTCTGGCAAGGGCTTTTCAAACTTTGATGTGCATGAGAATCATCTGGGGATCTGGTAAAATGCAAATTCTGATACAGTAGGCCTTGGGGGCAGCCTGAGGCTGTGCAGGTCCAACAGGCTCCCAGGTGATGACAATGCGGGTAATCTGTGGATAAGACTTTCATTAGCAAGCCCTCAGTTCAGTTCAGTTCAGCTGCTCAGTTGTGTCCCAGTCTTTGCGACTCCATGGACTGCAGCATGCCAAGCCTCCCTGTCCATCACCAACTTCCAGAGTTTACTCAAACTCAGGTCCATTGAGTTGGTGATGCCATCCAACCCTCTCATCCTCTGTCATCCCCTTCTCCCACCTTCAGTCTTTCCCAGCACCAGGGTCTTTTTCAATGAGTCAGTTCTTTGCATCAGGTGGCCAAAGTATTGGAGT
>NW_011494939.1:1355572-1356115 GCF_000754665.1 Bison bison bison
CTTCTGGGAGCTTTTCAGAAAATCCTGGTTTCTGGGACTTGGGCGCTACCCCTAGATCTTCTAATTTAATTAGTCTGGGATGTGGCCCAAGCATCACAATTTTTAAAATATTCCCTGAACGTGATTCTAATGTGAAGCCAGTGTTGCTTACTTGCTTGCTTGCATGCTAAGTTACTTCAGTCCTGTCCAACTCTTTGTGACCCTGTGGACTGTAGCCCACCAGGATCCCCTGTCCATGGGATTCTCCAGGCAAGAATACTGGTATGGGTTGCCATGCCCTCCTCCAGGAGATCTTCTTGACCCAGGGATCGAATCCGCATCTCTTACATCTCCCACATTGTGGATGGATTCTTTACTGCTGAGCCACAGAGGAAGCCCACAGCCAGGATTGCATGTGTGTGCTAAGTTGCATCAGTCATATCTGACTGTGTGACCCAATGGACTGCAGCCTGCCAGGCTCCTCTGTCTGTGGGATTCTCCAGGCACGAATACTGGAGTGGGTTGCTGTGCCCTCCTCCAGGGGATCTTCCCGACCTAAGATTC
>NW_011494939.1:1356215-1356702 GCF_000754665.1 Bison bison bison
ACTCCAATAAAAAATTTTTTTAAACCTAACTAGTTGGGTAATGTGTAGGCCAAATAACTTGCTTTTGTGGTTTCTCCTTGTCTATATCCATGCAGGGTCTCTGAGCACTGGTTTTCAGTCCTTTGCAAAGGTTTTCATCCCTTTAAAGCACTTCCTTTCCCATTCTCTCTGCAGTTATTTTGGTAGGTGTGATAGGGAGTCAGGCATAGAACCTTCAGTTGCTCGTGGTCCTAGATAAGCCTTAAAGTTGACTCGCATACATGACAAGAAAAGGTGAGCTCATTTTATTGATATTAAAATAGGACAATTATTCTAAGAGTTTGTCCTCAGCCTGCTTCCTACCTGGTGTCTAGAACTGGCTTCTCATTAGGCTCATCTTAGAGTTACTGAACCTCTGAGTGCAAATTTTACCATCGCCTTTATTACAGCTGTGAAGTTGCACCCACAACCATGCTTCCCAGTCTTGGCTGCACATTGAACTACTTCT
>NW_011494939.1:1356802-1357156 GCF_000754665.1 Bison bison bison
GGGGTGACACTATACAGCCTTGACATACTCCTTTCCCCATTTGGAACCAGTCTGTTGTCCATGTCCAGTTCTAACTGTTGCTTCCTGACCTGCATATAGATTTCTCAAGAGGCAGGTCAGGTGGTCTGGTATTCCGATCTCTTCAAGAATTTTCCACAATTTGTTGTGATCCACACAGTCAAAAGTTTTGGCATAGTCAATAAAGCAGAAGTAGATATTTTTCTGGAACTCTCTTGTTTTTTTGATGATCCAACAGATGTTGGCAATTTGATCTCTGGTTCCTCTGCCTTTTCTAAATCCAGCTTGAACATCTGGAAGTTCATGGTTCACATACTGTTGAAACCTGGCTTGGAG
>NW_011494939.1:1357256-1357694 GCF_000754665.1 Bison bison bison
CAGAGTTATCTTTCTCATTCTCATATTCAACTGCCTACAAGGTAGATTCTACCTGGATATCTTCTAGGTACTCTGAACTCAAAGTATCTAATTTATGTACTTTACATCTTTCCTCCAAACCCGTTCTTGCTTCTGTATTTTCAATCTTGATGAATATAACAATCTACTCAGTCACTCAAGCTAGAAAGCAGAACTGAAAGAGACACATGTACCCCAATGTTCATCACAGCACTGTCTATGATAGCCAGGACATGGAAGCAACCTAGATGTCCATCAGCAGATGAATGGATAAGAAAGCTGTTGTACATATACACAATGGAGTATTACGCAGCCATTAAAAGAGACATTTGAATCAGTTCTAATGAGGTGGATGAAACTGGAGCTATTATACAGAGTGAAGTAAGCCAGAAAGAAAAACACCAATACAGTATAACTAAT
>NW_011494939.1:1357794-1366796 GCF_000754665.1 Bison bison bison
AAAGTTTTGGCATAGTCAATAAAGCAGAAGTAGATATTTTTCTGGAACTCTCTTGTTTTTTTGATGATCCAACAGATGTTGGCAATTTGATCTCTGGTTCCTCTGCCTTTTCTAAATCCAGCTTGAACATCTGGAAGTTCATGGTTCACATACTGTTGAAACCTGGCTTGGAGAATTTTTAGCATTACTTTGCTAGCATGTGAAATGAGTGCAATTGTGCAGTAGTTTGAATACTCTTTAGCATTGCTTTTCTTTGGGATTGGAATGAAAACTGACCTTTTCCAGTCCTGTGGCCACTGCTGAGTTTTCCAAATTTGCTGGCATATTGAGTGCAGCACTTTCACAGAGCCTCATCTTTTAGGATTTGAAATAGGTCAACTGGAATTCCATCACTTCCACTCGCTTTGTTCATAGTGATGCTTCCTAAGGCCCACTTGACTTTGCATGAAACTAAGGGCCACCCAAGATGGATGGGTCATGGTGGAGAGTTCTGACAAAATGTGGTCCATTGGAGAAGGGAATAGCAAACCACTTCAGTATTCTTGCCTTGAGAATCCCATGAATAGCATGAAAAGGCAAAAAGATAGGATACTGAAAGATGAACTCCCCAGGTTGGTAGGTGCCCAGTATGCTACTGGAGATCAGTGGAGAAATAACTCCAGAAATAATGAAGGGATGGAGTAAAAGCAGAAAAAACACCCAATTGTAGATGTGACTGGTGATGGAAATAAAGTCCGATGCTGTAAAGAGCAATATTGCATAGGAACCTGGACTGTTAGGTCCACGAATCAAGGCAGATTGGAAGTGGTCAAATGGGAGATGGCAAGAGTGAACATTAACATTTTAGGAATCAGCGAACTAAAATGGACTGGAATGGGTGAATTTAACTCATATGACCATTATATCTACTACTGTGGGCAAGAATCCCTTAGAAGAAATGGAGTAGTCCTCATAGTCAACAAGAGAGTCCAAATCTCAAAAACGACAGAATGATCTCTGTTTACAAAGCAAAACATTTAATATCACAGTCATGCAAGTCTATGCCCCGACCAATAATGCTGAAGAAGCTCAAATTGAACAGTTCTATGAAGACCTCCAAGACTTTCTAGAACTAACACCTAAAAAAGATGTCCTTTTCATTATAGAGGACTGGAACGCAAAAGTAGGAAGCCAAGAAATACCTGGAGTAATGGGCAAATTTGGCTTTAGAGTACAGAATAAAGCAGGGCAAAGGCTAACAGAGTTTTGTGAAGAGTATGTACTGGTCATAGCAAACACTCTCTTCCAACAACACAAGAGAAGACTCTATACCTGGACATCACCAAACGGTCAATACTGAAATCTGATTGATCATATTCTTTGCAGCCAAAGATGGAGAAGCTCTATACAGTCAGCAAAACAAGTCTGGGAACTGACTGTGGCTCAGATCATCAACTCCTTATTCTCAAATTCAGACTTAAATTGAAGAAAGTAGGGAAAACTATTCAGATAAGACCTAAATCAAATCCCTTATGATTATACAGTAGAAGTGACAAATAGATTCAAGGGATTAGATCTGATAGACAGAGTGCCTGAAGAACTATGGACTGAGGCTCATGAAATTGTATAGGAGTCAGGGATCAAGACCATCCCTAAGAAAAAGAAATGCAAAAAGGCAAAATGGTTGTTTGAGTAGGCCTTACCAACAGCTATGAAGAGAAGAGAAGTGAAAGGCAAAGGAGAAAAGGAAAGATATACCAATTTTAATGCAGAGTTCCAAAGAACAGGAAGGAGAGATTAAAAAAAGCCCTCCTCAGTGATTAATCCAAAGAAATAGAGGAAAACAATAGAATGGGAAAGACTAGAGATCTCTTCAAGAAAATGAGAGATACCAAGGGAATGTTTCATGCAAAGATGGGTACAATAAAGGACAGAAATGGTATGGACCTAACAGAAACAGAAGATATGGCAAGAATACACAGAAGAACTATACAAAAAAGATCTTAATGACCCATATAACCACGAGGCTGTGATCACTCACCTAGAGCCAGAAATCTCGGAGTGTGAAGTCAAGTGGGCCACAGGAAGCATCACTGCAAACAAAGCTAGTGGAGGTGATGGAATCCCAGTTAAGCAAGTCCTCACAGTACCTCTATCAGTTGTTTAGGAACTGATAATGTATAACATGTGTGTGTGTGTGTGTGTGTATATGTGTGTGTGTGTGTGTATATGTGTGTGTGTGTGTGTGTATTTACTTATTTATAAAGAGTAGGGAAAGTGAAAGTCTATTGGGAGGGGCTGTTTTTCCATGGTTTAAATAGGGGCGCTAATCAAGTATTGTGTGATGCTATCCCCCACCCAGTGAAGCCTAGAATTTTAGTCATGGGGTCAGGATGATGAAACTATCTCAGCAGATTCTTCGTAGACACTTGGAGTTAACATTATGCTGACATTATTCTGAATATGTTCTTCCTGAAGAAAACTTTCAGATGCTGCAGAAGGCTAGAAAACTAAAAAGAACTATTGATTCAGTGAATCTATTTTATGACTGCTTTTGACATAGACTCTTGTGCCAATGAAGGTCAATTTGTACATGGTAAAACATTGTGATTTAGGAACATTTTTTCTTCATACATTGTTTTCCAGAGCTAAATGTAAATAATATCTGGTGTCTTGGCACTGATCTTGGTCAAATTCTCTACAGTGTACTTAAGGGTCAAAAGACAAATCTGAAACAGCAAGAAGTCCTTTAACAAGTGTCCACCTGGCCCGTGATTTTGTGCCTAGTTTTATCTACCTCTGGAGGGCGACAATAGCTGCTTGTTCATTTTCATTCTCTGCCTGGGTTATCCCGAGGAACTGCCATGCCTACAAAAAAAATAAAAAACAATGACTGATGTCAACGTTGCAAGAGGAAGCAGAGTCAATCATGTACTTTAGCTGGTTTGTTTACATGTGACAATTCCCTCTCTGCAGAGCACCCTGACTTGGATGTGGGTCTTGTAAAGGGAGAAACATTACAACATCACCTGCATTTCTTCATTCAAATTCTTTTGTGGCATCCAGGTCGAGTTGCTGTCATTAGTTACAAACTCTAAGTATTTATCCTCTCCTGTGGCCCATGGAAACCTCTTGAGTCTGTCTCTGAGGTTTCATGATATTAGGTATCTTAGAACCAAAAGATAAATTTATAAAAGTATGCATTTATCAGGAAAAGAGGTAGAAAAATAATTTAGAAATATAAGTAGTTGAAAGTTTACAATAAAGAATCTCAAGATGTACACAATAGAAGTAGTTTCCATAAATGAAAGTCAAATAGTTACTATAAGAGGTAACGGGAAATTTAGGAACTAGGGGAAAAAACCTCTCCCCGGTCACACGTGTTCACCACAGTACAATAGTTAAAAAGCATAAAACACATATAAAATGCAATATAATATACATATAATTTTATAGCTTACATTTACACTTTGTATTACATTGTCAATTCTTTTATGTTTTTATAAAATCCCCTTCAAAATCTATAATTTTGAATTTCCTTTGTTAAATGGATATCCCATTATTCCCACAACTAATCCCGTTACTGCTCTCTGTTGTTTCTAGTCCTTTGCTAAAGTCAATAATGTAAAGAATATCTTCAAATAGATAATGTTTTTCACATCTGGAATGAAAGTTTTTAATATAAAAGATTTTCACTTATATACTTTTAAGAAGAGTAATTCTCACACCATTACAAGCAGAATGTACATCAGCAAAACCTCTCATTACACACATTGTCCTCAGATTTGCCTGGGGTGTATCAGTTGTAGGGATTTACAAAGGTTTGCATAACCCACGCCCACCTTTGAAAATCAATGCTATGAACATTTTAAAACAAAACTCTATCAAAACATATAGCGTCATCTTGTGTGCATGCTGTCCAGTAAGTCGCTTCAGCTGTGTCTGACTCTTTGTGACCCTATGGACTGTAGCCCGCCAGGCTGCTCTGTCCATGGGATTTCCCAGGCAAGAATATTGGAGTGGTTACCACACCCTCTTCTGGGATCTTCCTGAGCCAAGGATGAACCTGGGTCTCACATCTCCTGAATCGGCAGACAGGTTCTTTACCACTAGCGCTATCTGGGAAGCCCAGTGTCATCTTAAAGTGCTGAAAAAATTGTATCAGTTTTTTCCCTCATGGGTTATTATTACACATATGATACAAATTCATAAAAAAGTACTGAGTATTTCTCTCCCAGAATACTGGGGACTCTCTTACATCTTTAAATATATTCAGAGCAGCTTCTATTTTGATTTCACCTTTCATACATCTTAGGATGCTTCTTAAGATTGATGAAACAATCTTTTTCTGGGGGCATCTTCCTAGCCTTTGGGTGCAGTAACATTTTCACCATTCACAGACCATCAGTTATCTTAGCCTTGGGGTCTCCATTGATTCAGAAGTCCTGGTCCTTATTTAGGATCCATTAGTTACCAAGTGTGCTGGTAACCATTAATTACCCAGGGCTGCTGTGACAAATGACATATTATGTATGAAAACACACAGCATTTAGAAATGTATGAGGGCATTATTTTGTTGAAGGGGTTGTAGTTTCTTATTAATGCAATGACTTTCTTTTCTAAATTGATTGATCTAAAAATTCCAACATTTTGATTCAGAATTTCAACTCTCAATTCAGTCTCATTTCACTGTAAACATTTTGAGTAACAAGATACTAGGGGCTTTAACTAGTAATTTATTTATTTGTTCTTTCTGTACAAACTCAGTACAACCAATAATAATGATGAGGACTAAATACTGACATGTCAGGCACTAAACTAAGCACTTTAATTTCTGTGAACTTACTTAATCCTCACAGTACCCAATGAGATAGTTAATAATTGTGATGTCCATTTTACATGTGAGGGAACCGAACCTTAGAGGGTTTAAGCAGCTTGTCCCAGACCACATGGCTTGCTGTGCTGTGCTGGTGGTATAGTGGTGAGATAGCTGCCTTCCAGATCACATGACTCATGGCTAATAAGTGATAGAGCAGGAATTTGAACCACATGGTTAGGTAGCAGATCCCAGAGGCTTAACCACTATTCTCTACTGCCTTCTCAGCAATGTATACAAATGTATACAAATTTCTGCAGTTCCTCTGGGAATATCCCCATATAAGATGTTTTCTGAAAATTATAAACTAAGAAGGAAGCCTTTATACCTGCCAGTATCTTATTACAGGCCTTGGCAAGTGGGAGACTTAGTGAACCAAGATAAAGCTGCAGAAGCCTCTTCGGTGGTTTCCCAGTCTCCATGTCCAACAACCTTTCATGTTTCAT
The DNA here is from genome assembly GCF_000754665.1 of Bison bison bison. NCBI lineage: Eukaryota > Metazoa > Chordata > Mammalia > Artiodactyla > Bovidae > Bison > Bison bison. The sequence goes on from NW_011494939.1 coordinate 1,363,096, forward strand.
AGAAAGGGGCTTGTCTCACATGCAAATCTGATCATGTCCCTCTCCCACAGTGGTTCCCCATGGCTTTCAACATGAAGTTCAACTCCTGGCTACTTCTTTGTGCCTCCTCTCTTGCCCCTGTCTCCTCCTCTCTTACCATGGATCCAGTGTTTCTTGTCTCTCTGCCACCCATGAACCATTCCCTCTATGCAACAGCTGGACCTTCTTACAGTTTTTAATTCTCTCTCCTTCAAAACTCAGCTTTGGATTCACTTGAAGGGCAAGGCTGGGTCAGAACCCTTGCTTTCTGCTCTCCTAGCATCCTGTGCATACTCTGACACCACATTTATTACACTGCACTGATTGATTTACTTGTCTTGCAGATAGATCACAAATCTGTCCTTTCAACTGGTCCATTTTCCCCCCAGCTGTTCAATCCATTAGCCCATGCCTGGCACAATTCTTGGGACATAATACATGCTGAATAAATGCTAAGTGAGTAAATCAAGGGTGGGATATGGTGTGGCTCTAGACCCAGATGAAACCATGCTCTGCCCCATGAAAACTACTGCTGAGCCTCCAGGTTGGCAGTTTTGGTTTTTCATTTCTTGTCCCCACCTTTTATTTTTGGGCACTGTCGACACTGCAGAGATGGTTAGATGGTTTTTGTAATTTACAAACGAGTATCAGACTTAGCGAGGTTAACTCCTTTGGGAAACTTTACTTGATGGAAATGCCACCTAGTAGAGCTCTCTGTTACCCTCTGTCCCTTGTTGGCACATGAAGACCCTTTGTGAGTCTGGCAGGATGAAGGGAAATGATACCTCTGCATCTCCAGGGTCCTGAAGAATTGCTGCCTCCATGAACAGGATGGTGACTGGCAGGTCCCCTTCCTTCAGCCTTTTTAAGCCTTCTTCAAATGCTCCAGGCCAGTCTTTGAAGGGGTTTTCAGTATGAAAGTAATAACCCTATAACACAGAGAGGGGCCAACACAGATCCATTGATTTAACTCTTCATTGTTACATTCAATCAGTTCTTTCTGAATTTGAATTTAAGTAATTTTACTTATTTAATTTCAATGAAGTTTAAATTGCTATTTTTTCCTTTATTGTGACTGTAGTACATTTTCATGGTGTAAATGTTAGATATTATTTTGTTACTGAATAATATAAAAAGAAACAAAAAGATACCTGTAATGTTGCAACCTAAATATGATCACTGTTAATATTTTGGAGTTTGTTTTCCTTCTGATAATTCTTTTGTTCTTTTTGTTTCAGTCATTTACCCCCAAGATTTAAAAATATTGACTTTTAGGACAAACTTTTGCGGAATCCTGCCATGCACTCTCTTGAAATGTTAATACCACATACTGTACATCTGTTTATATACAGTGGCCCTTTGGAGGGCTATGAACTATTGTAACATCTAGGATATTTTTTCACCTTCTACTTACCAAACCAGTTTTTATCCCATTGTGGGTCTGTATCTCTCCATTGAGAGATGTTTAAAAGTTATAGATTTTCTTTTGTTGCAAAATTTAAATAATACAGATTATACAAATAATCTTCTAGTATTTTCTATGAGTATATAAGTTAAACAAGTCCATGCTATAAAAGCAAGGTTGTAGCTTAAGCCCCATTTAGTTTTAGTTATTAAAATTATTTATATTATGCTAAAAATTAATCAATCCTCTTTTGATGGTCACTCAGGTTAGTTTCAATTTTTATTGTTGTTATCATAAATAAAGCTATGGTGAAAGTCTTATGCTCAAATCTTTGACTGCATATGATTATTATCTTTGGATAGACTTCTAGAAGGATTTATTATGCTAAAGGCTACGAACTATTTTGAGCCCTTGATATATGAGGCAGAATTGATTTTGAGAAAGTATGCCATGATAAACTCTCATCAGAAGTATCAGAGATATTATTTGTTGCAACTTTAGTAGCAGAGGCTATCATAAAAACCAATTTGATAGATAGAAACAAGCTAGTCTGTTGATGATGCTACTAAGGTTTTTAAATACATCAAATGGAGACCTTCATTCTCCCCAGGTGTTTAGAAAGACAAAACTCTTTATCAGAATCCATAGGGTATGACCAGCTTATATAGTGGTGTTGGGGTGTGGGACCCTGGGAGGGGGAGCTCAGGTGCATGGGTTATAGCCCAGAGACTGATGTTGCACATCGGTATTCTCTCTTCTCACTTACTTTCAATTTCTTTGTGGAAAATAAATGATTTTAATGAGATGGTTGATCTGATTTTATGAGACTGCCTTGCCTACTGTGGTACAGAGAATAGGAAGGAGTAAGACATCTTAATGATTATGTAGATTGTTAATCCCCTAAAATCAGAGACTATTCATCTCAGTCCCCAGTATCTAGGGCTGAGTAAACAGTAAAATTTGTTGGATGGAACCAAATATCATGGAAGTTATTCAGAATTGAATAAAACTGAAAATTCCTCTACCACAAAGAACCATAACATTAACATCTCTCTATATATTTCCCCTGTGTAAGAAAATTCTATCTTTCCATCTCTTTCTGTCTTTCAAGTCACTTAAACTGATTTCTCAGTGTTTTCTTTTTTTCCAGGTATTTTAAAAAGCATAAGTCCTAGAGCAACTGGGGCTTCATGGGGGAATTTAGCTGGCTGTGGACTGTACTCACACATTTTCTGGGGCTCGAGGAATCCCCCTGGTACTTGACCCAGCTGTGTGAAGTGTGTCTTTTCCACTGAATTCTTTGCTAGCAGCATAAAGACTACCCGTGAAATAAAGCCTGAAGCCCCCCTTTTCAACCTCCCACTCATTAATATCACTTTAGTCAGCTTATCGACATGGTTTGAGCATTGTGGGATTAGCCCAGCTCTTGTTCTAACTAACCCTCAATGTTAGTTCAGTGACTGGCCAAGCTCTGGTTGGCTGCCAAACTGTCTTAACACTGATAAAAAATAAGGGTGTTCCATTCCAGATTTGCTGCCTTCACATATTGCATGATTACACTGTTTCCATCTACCAGAATTTCTTCCAGGTCAGATTGATATTAAACAGTCTATTTAATTTTTGGATTTTTCCCCCCACAAAATAGTTATCAACTAATTTATAAAAATGTGATCCAAAGAGGATGAGAAAACTGGTCAACATTTGAAAAATGAGAAATGGTCACCTTCTCACTGGCTGAGATTGTAACCTGGTTCTGGGCTTCCTGGTTCTCCGATATCCAGTTCCTCCGGGCCATTTCTTCCCATTCTGCTTGCATCTTATCCCAAAACTCTGTATCTGACTAGAAAACAGGAGAAATGAAGATAGATGGATTTAAGAACACGCTATATCATTTGGTTTATTTCCAAGAGACAGTTTTTCTCACAGATAAAATGACTTCTGGGGAGGAATAAAGTGTTCAAATTGGCCACATCCAATGACACTCATGGTTGAAGAGCTTCTGGAGGGCACTCAGCACTCAAGGTGTCAAAGAGTGGTAGCTGTGATTTTTCTCTGGGAGAAACATAGTTACCACCTGAAGAACCAGGATCATATAAAACCAAATTCAGTGGTGCTGGGAAATCTGGTCAACCACTTGTAAAAGAATGAAACTAGACCACTTTCTAACACCATACACAAAAATAAACTCAAAATGGATTAAAGATCTAAACGTAAGACCAGAAACTATAAAACTCCTAGAGGAGAACATAGGCAAAACACTCTCCAACATACATCACAG
>NW_011494939.1:1367858-1395072 GCF_000754665.1 Bison bison bison
AAGAAAAAAAAAAAAAACCCAAATTCAGCTAAAAATCCATTATTTGAATAGTTTTAAGTGTGGGTACCTGACACACATTTTGGGAAGGGCAGCCTCTGCTAGAGTTGCTGCTAGGCAATGAGATTGGAATGCAGAAGTAGGAAGTCAAGAGATACCTGGAGTAACAGGCAAGTTTGGCCTTGGAGAACAAAATGAAGCAAGGCAAAGGCTAACAGAGTTTTGCCAAGAGAATGTGCTAGTCATAGGAAATTCTCTTCCAAGAACAAAAGAGACAACTCTCATGACCAATACTAATGGTCAGTACTGAAATCAGACTGATTATATTTGCAGCCAAAGATGGAGAAGCTCGATACAGTCAGCAAAAATAAGCCACCTGACTGTGGCTCAGGTGATGAGCTCCTTATTATAAAATTCAGACTTAAGCTGAAGAAAGTGGGGAAAACCACGAGGCCCATTCAGGTATGACCTAATTAAATCCCTTATGATTCTACAGTGGAAGGGACAAATAGATTCAAGGGATTAGATCTGATACAGTGCCTGAAGAACTATGGACAGAGGTTTGTCACACTGTACGGTAGGCGGTGAGCAAAACCATCCTCAAGAAAAAGAAATGCAAGAAGGTAAAATGGTTGTGTGAGGAAGTTTTACAAATACCTGAGAAAAGAAGAGAAGTGAAACGCAAAGGAGAAAGGGAAAAATATACCCAACTGATTACAGAGTTCCAGAGAATAGCAAGGAAAGATAAGAAAGCCTTTCTAAGTGAACAATGCAAATAAGTAGAGGAAAACAATAGAATGGGAAAGATTAGAGATCTCTTCAAGAAGATTAGACATACTAAGGGAACATTTCATGGAAAGATGGGCACAATAAAGGATAGAAAAAGTAAGGACCTAACAGAAGCAGATGATATTAGGAAGAACTGGCAAGAATACACAGAACTATACAAAAAAGGTCTTAATGACCCGGACAATCATGACGGTGTGGCTATTCACCTAGAGCCAGATATCCTGAAGTGTGAAGTCAAGTGGGCCTTAGGAAGCATCACTACAAACAAAGCTAGTGGAGGTGATGGAATTTCAGCTCAGCTATTTCAAATTCAAAACTTAAAAGATGATGCTGTTAAAGTGCTGCACTCAATATGCCAGCTAATTTGGAAAACTCAGCGATGGCCACAGGACTGGAAAAGGTCAGCTTTCATTCCAATCCCAAAGAAGGACAATGCCAAAGAATGTTCAAACTACCATACAATTTTGCTCATTTCACATGCTAGCTTAAAAGTCCTTCAAGCTAGTTTAAAAATCCTTCAAGCTAGGCTTCAGCAGTGGATGAACCAAGAATTTCAGATGTACAAGCTGAGTTTTGAAGACGCAGAGGAGCCAGAGATCAAATTGCCAACACCTGTTGGATCATAGGAAAAAGCAAGAGAATTCCAGAAAAACATAAAATTCTGCTTCACTGACTATACTAAACCCTAAGTGTGGATCACAATAAACTGGAAAATTAAAGAGATGGGACTACCAGATCACCTTACCTACCTCCTGAGAAACCCATAAGCAGGTCAAGAAGCAACAATTAGAACTGGACATGGAATACCGGACTGGTTCAAAATTGGGAAAGGAGTAAGTCAAAGCTGTATATTGTCAGTCTGCTTATTTAAATTCTATGCAGAGTGCATCATGCGAAATGCCAGTCTGAATGAACCACAAGCTGGAATCAAGATTGCCGGGAGAAATATCAATAACCTCAGATATGCAGATGATACCACATTAGTGGCAGAAAGTAAAGAAGAACTAAAGAACCTCTTGATGAAGGTGAAAGAGGAGGGTGAAAAAGCTGGCTTAAAACTCAACATTCAAAAAACGAAGATCATGGTATCAAGTCCCATCACTTCATGGCAAATAAATGGGGAAACAATGGAAACAGTGACAGACTTTATTTTCTTGGGCTCCAAAATCACTGCAGATGGTGACTGCAGCCATGAAATTAAAAGATGCTTGCTCCTTGGAAGAAAAGCGATGACAAACCTAGACACTGTATTAAAAAACAGAGACATCACTCTGCTGACAAAGGTCCGTATAGTTGAAGCTATGGTTTTTCCAGAAGTCACGTATGGATGTGAGAGTTGGATCATAAACAAGGCTGAGTGCCGAAGAATGAATGCTTTTGAACTGTGCTATTGGAGAAGACTCTAGAGAGTCCCTTGGACTGCAAGGAGATCAAACCAGTCAATCCTAAAGAGAATCAACCCTGAATATTCCTTGGTAGAACTGTTGCTGAAGCTCTAATACTTTGGCCAGCCTATTCGGTCAGCCGACTCATTGCAAAAGACCCTGATGCTGGGAAAGACCGAGGGCAAGAGAAGAGGGCAACAGAGGATGAGATGGTTTTATGGCATCATCGACTCAATGGGCATGAGTTTGAGCAAACTCCAGGAGATAGTGAAGGACAGGCAAGCCTGGCATTCTGTAGTCCATGAGTCACAAGTCAGACGGGACTGAGTCACTGAACAATAACAATGAAGAATTAGAGTAGCTCCTTTAGGACTGGCTGGGCAGTGGCTTTGGGAGCAGCCGGCCATAGGCACAGAAAGCAACACTGGTTTATCCTACTCTGTGCCAAGCTCTGTGCTAGGAGAAAACTCAGCCTAGACGGTTATGGTCGGAAAGCTAGGATTACACAGGTTCTGAACCACAGTCTGGTTTCTAGGCCTGTACTCATCACATTATGGCAAAGGTGTCCTCCTGGTGCTAAAGAATGAAGGAGACTAGCTTTGGGTGTGAACTCGACGGAATCTTCAAGGTCTTCTACAGCAGGATGATTTTTCAAAAAATAACACTGTGTTTTCCTCTTTATAACTTTCCTTTATGTGTTCCCAAGGGGAAACCAGGCCATTTGCTCTCCCTTACTTCAGGGGACTGAAGCAGACATTTTCTGCAAGATCTGTCCCTGGTTGGCTTCTATTTTACTAAGCCTGAAGAGAGTACTTGAGGTGTTCTGGAGGGAGGAAAAGGGGACAGGTATCTTAAAGACCTTAAGAGAGGAAGGGAGATTTCCAGGGACAGGAAAAGAGAAGGAAGGTGGTAGGTTCTGAGATAAGTGGGAAATGATGCTTAGCTTTTAAGGATTTCCCTGACAAACTGGCCTGACCTCCAAGAGAATGAGACAGGGTGTGCTAGGAACTCAGATCCCCACATGACAGAGAAAGAGATACAAACTGGACTTGGATCAACCCTTTGGGGCTTGATTGGCTGTTAGCAGTTAGCATGATAGACAGGAAGGTGGAGACTCTGTCCTTGTTTTTTGGCACCACATAAGCATTCCATGTTTGGTGACTGAGACTAAGTGACCTGCTTGGAAACCACTATTTTCCTTAAAGAAAACAGTGAAATGGGTACTGCTTGAACATCAGAGTTTGGAACTGAGGTCCAATTTCTCTGCAAATCTCAGTTTCTATGATTCTAAACCTGTGACTTGCTGACATCCCATCAAAGGTTGCTCTTCATCTTTTAATCCTCCCAGTCTCACCCTCTACTCCACCCTCATTCCTGGGTAGTGGTTATTCAGGGGTGAGACCTCGTCTTCAAAGTTGCTCTAAATGATAATTCAAAGCGTATTTCTTCTGAATATAAACATGCAGGGAAAAAGGGCCAGCCCAGTGTGATTAATCCCAGGCTACTAAGTAAACAGCATTTCTTCTTTACTATGTCCAGAATACTCATTTCTACCACAGATATGGATTCTGTCCCAACAGTAGAGGCTTTCCCCTCAACAAAGGCTCAGGACAGCAGGCATCTTGGTAATGCATATCTGATATGCTAGAAGTCCACGGAATGGCCACCAGTTATTCAGGTTAAGGTTAGGAATAAAATTCAAAATGGCTCTTTCAATGAGCCTTTCTGGTAGAACACCAAATTGTGCAAACAGAATGATCTCAGTTATATAACAGCTAGATAAAAGACTAGAAGGAAATATCCTGCCATGTTAAAAGTAATCTGTCTTTCATACAGATGGCCAATAAACACATGAAAAATGCGCACCATCACCCATTATTAGAGAAATGCAAATCAAAATTACAATGAGGTATCACCTCACATTGGTCAAAATGACCATCAGCAAAAAAAATATCTACAAACAATAATACATGCTGGAGACGGTATGGAGAAAAGGGAACCCTCTTGCACTGTTGATGCGAATGTAGATTGGTACAGCCACTATGGAGAACAGTATGGAGATTCCTTAAAAAACTAGGAATAAAACTACCAATGCATGCATGCTAAGTCACTTCAGTCATGTCCAGTTCTGTGTGACCTTATGGACTGTAGCCCGCCAGGCTCTTCCATCCATGGGATTCTCCAGGCAAGAATACTGGAGTGGGTTGCCATGCCCTTCTCCAGGGGATCTTCCTGACCCAGGGATCAAACCTGGTCTCCTGCATTGCAGGCAGATTCTTTACCATCTGAGCCACCAGGGAAGCCCCCCAAAATACCAAATGACCCAGCAGTTCCATTACTGGGCATATACCATGAGAAAATCACAATTCAAAATGACATATGTATCCCAATGTTCACTGCAGCACTATTTACAATAGCCAGGAAATGGAAGCAACCTAGATGTCTATGAACAGATGAATGGATAAAGAAGTTATTTTATACACACACACACACAATGGAATATTACTCAGCCATAAAAAGGAACAAATTTGAGTCAGTTCTAGTGAGGTGGATGAACCTAGAGCCTGTTACACAGAGTGAAGTCAGGAAAACACATTTTGTATATTAATGCATATATACAGAATTTAGAAAAATGGTACTGAGGGACCTATCTGCGGGGCAGGAATAGAGATGCAGACATCGAGAACAGACTGGTAAACACAACAGGGGAAGGAGATGGTGGGACAAACTGAGAGAATAGCATTGAAACATATACATTACCACATGTGAAATAGATGGCTAGTGGGAAGTTGCTGTATAACACAGGAAGCTCAAGCTGGCGCTCTATGACAACCCAGAGGGGTAGGATGGAGCAGGAAGTAGGGGGGAGGTGACATATGTATACTTATGACTGATTCACTCTGTTGTATGGCAGAAACCAACACAACATCATAAAGTGATTATTCTCCAATTAAAAATTAAAAAAAAAAAAGAGTAAACTGTTTTTGAGTGAAGGGCTGATGGGTGATGTTTTCCCTGCTTCTTTATGCTCTTTTGTACTTCCTGAATTTTCTATGAGTATGCATTACTTTTATAATTTAAGAAAGGTTAAAAAATGATAAAAATTATCTTTCCTTTTTAAAATACCATGAAACCTGCACTGAAGGTTTCATTTTCAACTGAATTGACTCATTTTCTTGAATAGGCTTTTAAAGATGCAGGTTCAGCTTGTCTGAATAGAAACAAACAGAAATCTATCAAGTGAATTTTATAATGTTTACTGACTCTCCCGAGCCCCCTGATGGGTGGTGTGAAGTGCCAATGACTTCAAGTATTTTTAAGGCAGTTAAGTTCCCCTAGTGAGACTCCTTGGCATCTAAAGCTATTAAAAGTCTTTTGAATGAAAGAATGAGGAAGATTTTGTAAGGTGTACTTCTAAATTACAAAAGTCACCTTTCCTGCAGTTTCAAATTAGAGCAGTAGATGCATAAAATTGCTGTGGAAAGAGAACCTCAGTTGAGGTGGGGCTGTCAGGCCCTAATTTAATGAGGTACACCAGGACTGACTGTTACCACTTAGAATAAGTTCTGCTGACTAATTAAAGTGCACCGCACAGTTTCATTTAATTACAGAAGACTACTTTTAGCACAATCAATTTTCATCCAGTCTCAGAATCCAGACTTCATTCTGGTAACTGCAATTAACACTGCCTCTTTTTTTCATTCCTAATCAATTTCAGAGAAACCTCAAACACGTTTGAATTTTAAATATTTTAGACATGACTGAGGGGATTTTATGTATTGATGATTTTGTCAGCTGTTCTGGGATGCTGGTAGATTACTTTTTATACGCTACAGGTAATAAATTATATGCTCACACCAGAAACGAGCTATTGTTTGCAATCCATTTTCATTTTAAAAATAGTTTTCTGATGATAACAATGGTATTTTACTACAAACTTGGGATATGCAGTATGGTGGTTAAGAACGGAAGCTGTCTCATCATGTTGATTTAGAAACAAATTCTGGCTCTATAGCTGACCTTCTACAGTTCAGTTCAGTCGCTCAGTCATGTCCGACTCTTTGTGATCCCATGAATCACAGCACGCCAGGCCTCCTTGTCCATCACCAACTCCCGGAGTTCACTCAGTCTCATGTCCATCGAGTCAGTGATGCCATGCAGCCATCTCATCCTCTGTCATCCCCTTCTCCTCCTGTCCCCAATCCCTCCCAGCATCAGAGTCTTTTCCAATGAGTCAACTCTTTGCATGAGGTGGCCAAAGTACTGGAGTTTCAGCTTTAGCATCATTCCTTCCAAAGGAATCCCAGGGCTGATCTCCTTCAGAAGGGACTGGTTGGATCTCCTCGCAGTCCAAGGGACTCTCAAGAGTCTTCTCCAACACCACAGTCCTACAAGTCCCGTAATATCTCCAGGTCTCATTTTCCTTATCCTTAAAATGAATATAGACTAGTGGTCTTGGTTAGTCACTATAAGGACCAAATGAGAAAGTGTATCTGTGGCATAAAGCACATGGTAAATGTTCAGTAAAAGTAGGTGTGCTTACAAGTGCTTTTGTACCTTTGAGAGAAATATAAAGAATGAAACAAAAATCACCCACAACCTCAAAGTTCAAATGCACTTCTGTGAGTATGCTGGTGTTTAGTTTCTGTATATACATATTCTCTCTTAGATGCTTTTCCTGTCTATTCAAGTCTTTCTTTTCTACCCAATTATTCAAAAATAAGAGCAAGGTTAAGAAGACTATTGCAAAAATGGACTGTTACATAGCAATTAAAATAGTACTTATGAAGAATTTATTACAACATGGGATAGGCCTTGAGTTATAATGTTCCTTGTTATGTAGTATGGTCACAATGATAGAAAACAGCAAGTAATGTGTGAGGGAAAAAAAAATAAGGCTAGAGAAATGTACCTACAGTTCATGGGTTGGAATTATGAGGAATTTGCCCCAAAACCTTTCCTTGCACTTTTTAGCATTTACCATATCTTCTATTGCTAGCATGTGTTATTTTAGTGAAAAAGTAAGATTTTCTTAAAACCGGCTTCCATCCAACCTAGGTGTCCATCGAGAGATGAGTGGATAAAGAAGTTGTGGTACATATATACAATGGGATATTACTCAGCCATAAAAAGGAATGAATTTGAGTAGGTTGAACAGAGACAGATGAACCTAGAGCCTGTTATACAGAGTGAAGCAAGTCAGAAAAAAACATATATCATATATTAACGCATATATATGGAATCTTGAAAAATGGTACTGATGAACCTATTTGCAGGGCAGGACTAGAGACAAAAACATACAGAATGGACTGGTGGACACAGCAAGGGGAAGAGGAGGGTGGGACGAACTGGGAGATTAGCATTGAAATACATACATCACCATGTGTAAAATAGATAGTGGGAACTTGTATAACACAGGGAGCTCACCCTGATGCTCTAGATGGAGAGGGGTTGGATGAGGGTGTGAAAGGGAGGCTCAAGAGGGAGAGGATATATGTATACTTAAGGCTGATTCACATTGTTGTATGGCAGAAACCAACACAGCATTGTAAAGCAATTATCCTCCAGTTAAAAAAATTTGTATAAAAATTAACTCAACTCAATAGCAAAAACCAAATAATCAATTAAAAAATAGGCAGAGAATCTGAACAGATATTTTTTTCAGAGAATACATATAGATGGCTAATGTGGAAAGGTGCTCAGCATCACTTATTCAGTGACATTAAAAATCAAAAATACACTTGTTGGAATGGCTATTATCAAAAGGCAAGAAATAACAAGTGCTGGTGAAGATGTGGGGAAGAGGAAACTATTGGAAATGTAAATTGATGCATCCACTATAAAACTGTATGAAATTTCCTTAAGAAAATTAAAAATAGAACCATTCTGTGCTGTGCTTAGTCAAGTCCAACTCTTTGCGACCCCATGGACTGTAGCCTCCCAGGCTCCTCTGTCCATGGGGATTCTCCAGGCAAGAATACTGAAGTGGGTTGCCATGGCCTCCTCCAGGGGATCTTCCTGACTCAGGAATCGAACCAGGGTCTTCTGCATTGCAGGTAGATTCTTTACCAGATGAGCTACCAGGGAAGCCCAGAACTATTCTATAATTCAGAAATTTCACATCTGGGTATTTATCTAAAGGAAATGAAAACACTAACTTGAAAAGATATGTGTACCCCTGTGTTCACTGCAGCACTATTTATAATAGTTAAGATATGCATAAAATTTGTGTCCAAACAGATGAATGAATAAAGACGTTCTGGTGTAAACAAACAAACAAACCCCCAAACTTCCATCTTTTCAGTTTCAATTCCTCCGTGATGTTTTCCCCCAAAACCCTACACTAGAGCAATCTCTTACCTCACTGAATTCCAATAAGAATATTCTGGATCAGTGGTTTGGAAAAAGAGAGCTGTGTGCTAGAAGCTGCCATTATCCTTGTGAACTTGAGAAGTCATTTACACTTATCTGTACATTATCTTTTGTCATTTGTAAAGTGAGAAGACTGGGTTCATTCTAAAATAACTCAGGTTTCTTTGTCTGTACAGACTGACTCAGAAGAATAAGGGGGGGAGGGAGATCTTAGTCCAGAATCATCATTATTATTATTTTTTGGAAGGGGGCTTCTAGTCTGTTCACTGATCTCCAAAAATTGTACTTTAAAATATTTCTCTAAAAATATACTTGACATTTTCTTTTCACTTTTTTATTATAAAACTAGCAAACAAAAATTCCTAAGAACCATGATAAAATTAAATAGTAATTAAAATATAAAGAATAAGGAAATAAGCAATTTAACTTAGAACCAGGGAATTTTAAGTGATAGCAGCATATAATCAGCTCCCATTCACCAGTCTATTTTGGTCATTTTCGAGTTGAAATAGAGTAACTTTCCACTTTGCAGTCAAACATAATTGTTGATTAGAAAGATCCTGGGGTTGTGTCATGAAGGAATTGATTGAGGTGAGATTATGTGTCAATTCTGCCTGTTAGGAGTCTGACTCTTTTTGCCTCTTTAGAAATTGATTAACTGTCACTGGATCAAAACTTAAAAGAACCGTCAATCAAACATCTCATTCTGCATATACAAAAGAAAAGAAAGTATCCCTTGTAAGGAAGAGAAAGAAAATCACTATGCAAGTTTGGATAAAGTATTTGCCACGATAAATTTTCATTGAAGTGAAATTGTGTACAGATGAGCTAGGGACCTCATTGTCCTGGATCTCATAGCCCAGGCTGGCGAAGAGTTGCTGAAATGTCCCCACTCACATCACTTGTTGACTTACAGGTAATATTAGTTGAAGATTCCGTATGGCTGCCCAAAGAACATATTCAGCCTGAGGCTGCAATTAAAGAGTGCAGCACAGGTGAATTCTAGCAAACATTTAGAGAAGAACAAATGCCTATCCTTCTGAAACTCTTCAAAAAAATTGCAGGGGAAGGAACACTTCCAAACTCACTTTATGAGGCCACCAACACCCTGATACCAAAACCAAATAAAGGTATCACAGAAAAAGAAAATTACAGGCCAATATCACTTATGAAAATAGATGCAAAAATCCTCAACAAAATTCCAGCAAACAGAATTCAACATCACACTAAAAAGATCACACACTATGATCAAGTCAAGTTTATTCCAGGGATGCAAGGATTCTTCAATACATACAAATCAATCAATGTGATACACCATATTAGCAAATTGAAAGATAAAACCATCTGATAATCTCAATAGATGCAAAGAAAGCTTTTGATAAAATTTAGCACCCATTTATGATAAAAACTCTTAAAAAAATGGGCACAGAAGGAACCTACCTTAACATAATAAAGGCCATAGACAACAAACCCACAGCAAACAATATTCTCAAAGGTGAGAAACTGAAAGCATTCCCTCTAAGATCAGGAACAAGTCAAGGTGCCCACTCTTGCCACTATTATTCAACATAGTTTTGGAAGTCCTAGTTATGGAAATCAGAGAACAAAAAGAAAGAAAAGAAATCCAGATTGGAAAGGAAGAAGTAAAACTCTATTTGCAGGTAACATGATACTGTACACAGAAAACCCTAAGGACACCATCAGAAAACTACAAGAACTAATCAGGGAATTTAGTAAAGTCACAGGATACAAAATCAGTACACAGAAATCACTTGCATTCCTATATACTAACAATGAAAAATCAGAAAGAGAAATTAAGGAATCAGTCCCATTTACCATTGCAACAAAAAGAATAAAATGCCTATGAATAAATCTACCTAAGGAGACAAAAGAGCTGTATACAGAAACTACAAGACACTGATGAAAGAAATCAAAGATGACATAAACAAATGGAGAGATGTCCATGCTCCTGGGTTGGAAGAATTAACATTGTGAAAATGACTATACTATCAAATGCAATCTACAGTTTCAATGCAATCCTTATCAAGTTACCGATGGCATTTTTCACAGAACTAGAACAAAAAATTTCACAATTTTGGAAACACAAAAGACCTTGAATAGCCAATGCAATCTTGATAAAGAAGAATGGAGCTGGAGGAATCAACTTACCTGATTTTGGACTATACTACAAAGCTACAGTCATCAAGACAGTATGATACTGGCCAAAAGCAGAAATATAGACCAGTGGAACAAAATAGAAAGCCCAGAGATAAACCCATGATTCTATGGGCAAGTTATCTTTGAAAAAGGAGGCAAGAATATACAATGGGAAAAAGACAGTCTTTTCAATAAATGGTCCTGGGAGAACTGGAAAACTACGTGTAAAAGAATGAAATTAGAACACTTCCTAATACCATACACAAAGATAAACTCAAAATGGCTTAAAGACCTAAATTTAAGATCGGAAACATAAAACTCTCAGAAGAAAATGTAGGCAGAACACAGTATGACATAAATCATAACAAGATCCTCTATGACCCACCTCCTAGAATAATGGAAATAAAAATAAACAAGTGGGACCTACTTAAACTTAAAAGCTTTAGCACAGCAAAGGAAACTATAAACAAGGTGAAAAGACAGCCCTCAGAATGGGACAAAATAATAGCAAATAAAACCACTGCTGCTGCTGCTGCTGCTGTCACTTCAATCGTGTCCGACTCTGTGCGACCCTGGACATGGCAGCCCACCAGGCTCCCCCGTCACTGGGATTCTCCAGGCAAGAACACTGGAGTGGGTTGCCATTTCCTTCTCCAATGCATGAAAGTGAAAGTGAAGTCGCTCAGTTGTGTCTGACCCTCAGCGACCCCATGGGCTGCAGCCGACCAGGCTCCTCCGTCCATGGGATTTTCCAGGCAACAGTACTGGAGTGGGGTGCCATTGCCTTCTCCGATAAAACCACTGGCAAAGGATTAATTTCCAAAATATATAAGCAACTCATACAACTCAATACCAGAAAAACAAACAACTCAATCAAAAAGTGGGAAAAAAATCTTTGGGGAAAGATTGAGGGCAGGAGGAGAAGGGGTGAGAGGATGAGATGGTTGGATGGCATCACCAACCCGATGGACATGGGTCATGTGGACTCTGGGAGTTGGTTATGGACAGGGAGGCCTGGCGTGCTGCGGTTCATGGGGTCGAAAAGTTTCAGACACGACTGAGCAACTGAACTGAACAATCCAGCAGTACCACTTCTAGGCATATACCCTGCAGAAACCAAAACTGAAAAAGACACATGTATCCCAATGTTGCAACACTGTTTACAATAGCTAGGACATAGAAGCATCCTAGATGTCCACTGACGGATGAATGTATAAAGAAGCTGTGGTACATTTATATAATGGACTACTACTCAGCCATAAGAAGGAATGCATTTGAGTCAGTTCTAATGAAGTGGATGAACCCAGAGCCTATTATACAGAGTAAAATTAATCAGAAAGAGAAATATTGTATATTAATGCATATATATGGAATCTAGAAAGATAGTACTGATGAAGCTATTTGCAGGGCAGCAATGGAGATGCAGACTTAGAGAACAGACTTATGGATAAGGGCAGGAGGAGGAAGGAGAGGGTGAGATGGAGAAAGTACCATGGAAGCATATATACTACCATGTGTAAGTGAAGTAGCTCAGTCGTGTCTGACTCTTTGCGACCCCGTGGACTGTAGCCTACCAGGCTCTTCCCTCCATGGGATTCTCCAGGCAAGAGTACTGGAGTGGGTTGCCATTTACAGATAGCAAATGGTAATCTGCTGTATGACTTAGAGAACACAAACTGGGGCTTTGTAACAACCTAGAAAGGGTGGGAAAGGTGGGAGGTGGGAGGTAGGTTCAAGAGGGAGGGGACATATGTACATCTATAGCGAATTCATGTTGATGTATGGCAGAAATCAAACCAATATTGTAAAGCAATTATCCTTCAATTACAAATAATTAAAAAAAGATGTGCAGCACCCTGATCAAACATAGAATTTTTAAAAAATAAATTAAAAAAAATTTCAAATACAGTTGAATTACAATATTGTGTTAATTTCAGGTGCACAGCAAAATGATTCAGTACTACATACACACATACCTATTTTTTCAGATCCTTTTCTCTTGTAAGTTATTACAAACTATTGAGTAGAGTTGCCTGTGCTATACAGTAGGTCCTTGTTGATTATTTTACATACAGTAGTGTGTACATGTTAATCCCAAATTCCCAATTTATCCCTCCTGCTCTTTTCCCCCTTTGGTAACTATCAGTTTGTTTTCTATGTCTGAGTCTGTTTCTGTTTTATATATAAGATCATTTTCATAATTTTTTAGATTCCACATATAAGTGATATCATGTGATATATGTCTTTTTCTGATGTACTTCACTTAGTATGATAATCTCAGGTCCAAGAGATAGGATAGAATTTTGTCTGGTCAAAGTTAGTTTGAGCTCTGGGTACAGCCTTTGGTGTCCCACACAGTGTGAGGGTCCAGAATCATGTTTTTGCAGATAGCAGAATTAGGGTGAATGAATGGCAGTTCCAAGGGGAAAGATTTTTATCAAACACAACATGAAGTTGCTTGAAAATGTGCTGCTGCTTCTTCAGAGGGATGGGTTCCCCAGCATTAGAAATTTTCAGACACAATGACCAATGTGAGGGGTGCTCTACACATGATTCACAGGTCAGTTTGACCTAATGAACCCTATGGTCTCTTACAAATCCTATGGTCTCTTGCAAGTCTTTGCTTGCAGTGTTATTAATGAATTGACTTCTGGAGTCAAACAGGAAGGTTCAAAATTAATAAAATCTCTATGAGATAAGAAACGGATCTGCCATGTATGCACCTTTCTCAAGCTAAACAGGATAGGGAAGGAAAACAGACACACTTTGGCATCAGGTAGAGGCAGGCAACCTATCTCACCTCTTTAACTCAGTTTCCTGGTCTATAAAATGTAAACGGTCTCTTAGATTGTGTGGATTAAGTGAAGCAATGTATGTAAAGTGCTTAGAATTTGTAACATATAAATACTATGGAATTGGCAATTAATGTTATTTTACACTTGTAAATGAAAACAAGTATTTCCCAGGGTAGAGAGGATGCTATCCCACAAATTGTAAAGTGTGTGGTTCAGAAGTGCTAGAAAACAAAAATGTTTGTACTAGCATTCAACAGAGATTTTCCAGTTGCCTCTGGGTTAGACATGCTTCCCTGTATAATGGAGTCGACCATCACTGCCAGTGTTGGCAGACACCTGGGCAGACAGCCTGAGGCTCTCACCAAGCTACATGCCAGCCTGTTAGCTGCAGAAACATGGGGATAAAAAATTGAAGAAGAACAGATATTGGAGGCTGGAAATAATGGAATAAAAGGCTTGAACAGAGTGTCAGAAGCAACCAAGAGCCATTTCTAGCAGAAACTAAAGAGTTTCCTGTTCTTTGGTTTCTATTCTTTTTCACCTGGCAAGTGGCAAAGAGGAATGGAGCATTAAACACAATGAACAAAGCCTGTTGTCCAAATGGGCAAGGGTCATTTCTGAAAGGGCTTTTAGCTTATTCATTTGTAAATGAACGCCCTTGCAGAACCAGAATTTCACATGATTATATCTGTGTTTGTAGCTCCAGTGGTATTTGCATTCATAACAAAGAACTGCTCTTAAGGTGCCCTGAAATGAGATTTGGAGAGTAAGCCCAGGGTTTGTTGCTGCTTTGGGAGTAAGGTTTTGTGAGCCCAGTTTTTCAGAGGCTCCTGGCTGCTCTTTGGGCCACTAACAGCAGGCAACCACAGGGCTGCTCTACCGCAGGCTTTGGGAGATGCAGAGGGGCATGGGGTTTGAGTCTTGTTTCATGTTCCATGTGACAAGTCATGTGATGCAGGAAGGGGCAGGTGGATAGTACAGTGCAAGCCCTGACTGTTAGCTTTTCTTCCTGTAAAGCAAGTGCCTGCCTTAAGCTTTGACTGCCAAGGTATCACTTCAAAGAGGCACCCACTTCAAGGATGGCACCCTCTTTAACGTTGGCTATCTCAAATAAACACATTGCTGGCTACAAGACTATATAAAGAGCCAAGCTGTCCATGCCCACCCCTCCTCTCATACCTCCCAGAATCCTTTGATTTAGAGTTCTTGGTTGATTTTGACAACTGACCATTTGGGAGGATTGTTTTTCCTCTCTTCCTGAGCTTTAAATCCCACTCTTACATTTTAAATTCGCCAATAAAGAGGGAGCCCTCAAAACCTTAGGCCCCTACTCTCAGCCCCAATAAAAGGAGAACCCCAGGCCCATGCTTGTGTACTTTCTACTGGTGACTCAGCTGTGTACCCCAGGAGAGACATGTAATTTCTAGAACCTGTAAGTAATAAACCTTTATTTTTCTTGAAAAGTTTCCTGACGGTTATTGTTGAGAACATCTTGTAACCACAGTAAGAACTACAAGGGCCAGTCCAATGACAACACTGGTAATTTGATAGGCTGAGGCAGGCACAGAACAACAGTGAATTGCAAGCAATGAGACTCAGTTCCAAAGGGATTTCTTCTCCTTTAGCCATGTCTACAAGTGGGGAAAGTTACTGGGAAATTCCCTCCTAGCTTTATAAAGTAAGGTGTGAGAAATATTCACTAAACCCAAACTATATGTTTGTGCTTGCATCATAGTGATACTAAACAAAATACCTAGATGTGGATGTTATTCTCAAGCTCACTGTCCAATGATAAAATAAAAATAGCGGTAACTAATTCAAGAGAAGGTGAACAAATGCTGTAAAAACAAACAAATTACTTGCTCAAAATCACATTATTATTGGTAAATAAAAGATCCAGAATTCGAAGTACTTTATTCTTTCTTTTTAGGGCAGACTGCATCTTCTAAAAATGGCTCCAGTGGTATATCTGGTTCCTCCCACACTCCATTAAGTGGTGGAGTCTGTTGCTCTGTCTTTGAACACTTGCCTTGACAAACAGAATGCAATGGAAGTGAACTGGTGTGACTTTCAAGGCTAGATCCTAATAGGCCATACAGCTTCTGCCTGTCTCCTTCTCTTTGCAGCCTCTCACCCTTGGAATCTAGCTGCCACGTTGGAAGCCCAGGCCTAAAAGGCCACCTATAGGTATCTTAGCCATCTACCACACTAAGATCTTGGGTGGCTACTAGTATAAGCCTTCTGACATGTGAGTGGGAATGCTTTCAGGTGATTCCAACCCCTTGCCATTGCCACCAGCCTTCAAGACATGTAGTGGAATAAAGATGAGCCATCCTCTCTGAGTCCTATCCAAATACGGATTTTTGAGTAATATTAATATTGTTGTTTTAAGTCATCTGAATTATATTAAATTCACCCATTCCAGTCCATTTTAGTTCAGTGATTCCTAAAATGTCGATTTTCACTCTTACCATCTCCTGTTTGACCACTTCCAAATTATCTTGATTCATGGACCTAACAATCCAGGTTCCTATTCAGTATTCTTTACAGCATCGGACTTTACTCTCACCACCAGACACATCCACAACTGGGTGTTGTTTTCACTTTTTCTCAGCCTCTGCATTACTTCTGGAGCTGTTTCTCTGCTCTTCTCTATTAGTATGTTGGGCACCTACTGACCTGGGGAGTTTACCTTTCAGTGCCCTATCTCTTTGCCTTTTCATACTGTTCAAGGCAAGAATGCTGAAGTGGTTTTCCATCTATTACTGTGGGCAAGAATTCCCTAGAAGAAATGGAGTAGCCCTCATAGTCAACAAAAGAGTATGAAATGTAGTACTTGGGTGCAGATGGTGACTGCAGCAATGAAATTAAAAGACACTTGCTCCTTGGAAGAAAAGTTATGACCAACCTAGACAGCATATTAAAAAGCAGAGCCATTATTTTGCCGACAAAGGTCCATCTAGTGAAAGCTATGGTTTTTTCCAGTAGTCCTGTATGGATGTGAGTTGGACTATAAAGAAATCTGAGTGCTGAAGAATTGATGCTTTTGAACTGTGGTGTTGGAAAAGACTCTTGAGAGTCCCTTGGACTGCAAGGAGATCCAACCAGTCCATCCTGAAGGAAATTAGTCCTGAATATTCATTGGAAGGACTGATGCTGAAGCTGAAACTCCAACACTATGGCCACATGATGCGAATAACTGACTCATTGGAAAAGACCCTGATGCTGGGAAAGACTGAAGGTGGGAAGAGAGGGACATGACAGAGGACGAGATGATTGGATGGCATCACTGACTCAATGGACATGAGTTTGAGTAAACTCCGGGAGTCGGCAATGGACAGGGAGGCCTGGCGTGCTGCAGTCCATGGGGCTGCAAAGAGTCAGACACAACTGAGCAACTGAACTGAACTGACTGACTGACTTGGGTGCAGTCTCAAAAATGACAGAATGATCTGTGTTTGTTTCCAAGGCAAACCATACAATATCACAGTAATTCAAGTCTATGCCCCAATCACTAATGCCAAAGAAGCTGAAGTTGAACAGTTTTATGAAGACCTACAAGACCTTCTAGAACTAACACCCAAAAAAAGATGTCCTTTTCATTATAGGGAACTGGAATGCAAAAGTAGGAAGTCAAGAAACACCTGAAGTAACAGGCAAATTTGGCCTTGGAGTACAAAATGAAGCAGGGCAAAGGCTAACAGAGTTTTGCCACGGGAATGCACTGGTCAAAGAAAACATCCTCTTCTAACAACACGAAACGACTCTACACATGGACATCATCAGATCGTCAATACCAAAATCAGATTGATTATATTCTTTGCAGCCGAAGATGGAGAAGCTCTATACAGTCAGCAAAAAGAATAGGAGCTGACTGTGGCTCAGATTACGAACTCCTTATTGCCAAATTTAGACTTAAATTGAAGAAAGTAGGGAAAACCAGTAGGCCATTAGGTATGACCTAAATCAAATCCCTTATGATTATACAGTGGAAGTGATAAATAGAGTCAAGGGATTAGATCTGATAGAGTGCCTGAAGAACTACTGTCAGAAGTTTGTAACATTGCACAGGAGGAGGTGATCAAAAACATCTCCAACAAAAAGAAACGCAAGAAGGCAAAATGGTTGTCTGAGGAGGCCTTACATAGCTGGGAAAAAAAGAGAAATGAAAGGCAAAGGAGAAAAGGAAAAATATACTCAATAGAATGCAGAGTTATAAGGAATAGCAAAGAGAGATAAGAAAGACTTCTTAAGTGAACAATGCAAAGAAATAGAAGAAAACAATAGCATGGGAAAGACTAGATCTCTTCAAGAGAACTAGATACCAAGGGAACATTTCATGCAAAGATGGGCACAATAAAGGGCAGAAACGGTATGGACTAACAGAAGCAGAAGATATTAAGAAGAGGTGGCAAGAACACAGAAGAACTATAGAAAAAAGATCTTAATGACCCAGATAATCATGATGGTATGATCACTCACCTAGAGCCAGACATCTTGGAGTGTGAAGTCAAGTGGGCCTTAGGAAGCATCACTACGAACAAAGCTAGTAGAGGTGATGGAAATCCAGCTGAGCTACTTCAAACCCTAAAAGATGATGCTGTGAAAGAGGTCCACTCAATATGCCAGCAAATTTGAAAAACTCAGCAGTGGCCACAGGACAGGAAGAGGTCAGTTTGCATCCCAATCCCAAAGAAAGGCAATGCTAAAGAATGCTCAAATTACCCCACAACTGCACTCATCTCACACAGTAGCAAAGTAATGCTCAAAATTCTCCAAGCCAGGCTTCAACAGTTCGTGAGCCAAGAACTTCCAGATGTTCAAGCTGGATTTAGAAAAGGCAGAGGAACCAGAGATCAAATTGCAAGTATCTGTTGGATCACAGAAAAAGCAAGATAATTCCAGAAAAACATCTACTTTTGCTTCATTTACTATGCAAAAGCCTTGACTTGTGGATCACAACAAACTGTGGAAAATTCTTAAAGAGATGGTAATACCAGATCACCTTACCTGCCACCTGAGAAACTGGTTTGCAGGTCAAGAAGCAATAGTTAGAACTGGACATGGAACAATGCACTGGTTCAAAATTGGGAAAGGAGTACATCAAGGGTGTATATTGTCACTGTTTATTTAACTTGTATGCAGAATACATAATGAGAAATGCCAGGCTGGATGAAGCACAAGCTGGAATCAAGATTGCCAGGATAATTATTAATAACCTCAGATAGGCAGATGACACCACCCTTGTAGCAGAAAGTGAATAGGAACTAAAGAGCTTCTTGATGAAGGTGAAAGAGGAGAGTGAAAAAGCTGGCTTAAAACTCAACATTCAAAAAAATGAAAATCATGGCATCTGGTCCCATCACTTCATGGCAAATAGATGGGGAAACAATGGAAACAGTGAAAGACATTATTTTCTTGAGCTCCAAAATCACTTTCATGTGACTGCAGCCATGAAATTAAAAGATAATTGCTCCTTGGAAGAAACGCTGTGACAAACCTAGATAGCATATTAAAAAGCAGAGACATTACTTTGCTGACAAAGGTCAGTCTAGTCAAAGCTATGGTTTTTCCAGTAGTCACGTATGGATGTGAGAGTTGGACCATAAAGAAGGCTTAGCACCGAAGTGTTGATGCTTTTGGACTGTGGTGTTGGAGAAGACTCTTGAGAGTCCCTTGGACTGCAAGGAGATCAAACCAGTCAATCCTAAAGGGAATCATTGTATTTTTATTGGAAGGTGTATTTGTACATGCTTTTCTGGAATTCTCTTGCTTTTTCTATAATATAATGGATACTGATAATTTGATTTTCACTGGAAGGACAATGAATATTCTTTGGAAGGACTGATGCTGAAGCTGAAGCTCCAATACTTTTGCTCCTATGCGAAGAGCTGACTCATTAGAAATGACCCTGATACTGGAAAAGACTGAAGGCGGGAGCAGAAGGGGATGACAGAGGAAGGGATGGTTGGAGGGCATCACAGACTCAATGGACATGAGTTTGAGCAAGCTCCAGGAAATGGTGAAGGACAGGGCAGCCTGGCATGTTGCAGTCCATGGGGTTGCAAAGATTCAGACATGACTGAGCGACTGAATAACAAAAGTCACAGTGCGGGAGAAATGTATCACACAGCCAGAGTAACTGGATACTTTAGGTCAGAGGACTGGAGCAGGAAGGAGGACTTGGTGTAGACAAGGGACCTTAGGACTGTGCTTCCCTGAAGGGTTGTGCAGGCTAATGTGTGGTAGCATTGTCTCAAAAAGTGTTTTAGGATCAAAGAGTTCTGTGGTAAAATGAGCTTGAGAAACTTTAGATTAAACCAGAGGTTGCAAATGGGTCGCCTATAGGCCAGGCCTAGCCAAGAGTCATATTTACTCCCCCCTCATCCTAGATGTGAAATTTCACATCAAAACTTGGATTTCAGGAAAGTGGTCCAGATAGCAGAATAGAAAGACCCTGAGCTCACCTCCTCCCCCAAGCATATAAAAATCGCAATTATCTGCAGGACAACTATTGATGAAATAGAACCTACTAGGAAAGATTTACAACTAAAGACATAAAGAAGGACTACAACAAGATAGGTAGGAGGGGTATACTCTCGATATAGTCAAATCCCATATGCCCCAGGTGGGTGAACCACAAACTGCAGAAAAATTATTTTGCAGCAGTTTTCCCTCAGGGATGAGAGTTTGAGCCCCATGTCAGGCCTCCAGCCTGGGAGTCCAACACCAGGAAGACAAGCCCCCAAAGCATGAGGCTATGAAACCAGTGGGGCTTAACTGCAGGAGCCCTACAGGACTGGAGGAAAAAGAGACGTCACTCTTAAAGGGCTCACACAAAATCTCATGTGCACCAGGACCTAGGACATAATGGCTGAAAACTTCCCTAACTTGGGAAAGGAAACAGCCTTCTCAGTCCAGGAAACTCAGAGTCCCACTGAGGATAAACCCAGAGAGAACACACCAAGACACACTGTAATCAAAATTACAATAATTAAAGATAAGGGAAGAATATTAAATGCAGCAAGAGAAAAGCTACAAATAACACACAAGGAAAGTCCCATCAGGCTACCAGCTGATTTTTCAGCAGACACTCTGCAGGCCAGAAAGGAGTGGCATGATATATTTAAAGAGATGAAAGGGCAATACCTACAACCAAGAATAGTCTACCCAGCAAGGCTCTCATTCAGATTTTACAGAAAAATCAAAAGCTTTATAGACAAGCAAAAGCTAAATGAATTCAGCGCCACCAAACCAGTTTTACAACAAACGTTAAAAGAACTTCTCTACATGAAAAAGAAAAAGTCTCAACTAGAAACAAGGAAACTATGAAATGAAAAATTTCACTGGTAAAAGGCAAGCACACAATAAAAGAAAGAAAATCACCCACACATAAAGCTAGCAGGGAGGTTAAAAGACAAAAGTATTAAAATCATCTATATCCAGAATAAGCAGTTAAGGGATACACAAAACAATTAGATGCAAAATCAGTATTAGAAACAGTAACCATGAGGGGAGGAGAATACAAACGCTGCTACTGCTAAGTCGTTTCAGTCGTGTCCAACTCTGTGCGACCCCAAAGATGGCAGCCCACCAGGCTCCCCCATCTCTGGGATTCTCCAGGCAAGAACACTGGAGTGGGTTGCCATTTCCTTCTCCAGGGGATCTTCCCAACCCAGGGATCGAACCTGGGTCTCCTGCATTGTAGGCAGACGCTTTAACCTCTGAGCCAACAGGGAAGCCCTGGGAATACAAATGCAGGTTTTAAAAATGCATTTGAAATTAAGAGATCAGCAACAATACGGTCGTGTGTGTGTGTGTGTGTGTGTGTGTGTGTGTGTGTGTATATGACTGCTCAAACACCTCATGGTAACTGAAAACAAAAAACCATAATAGACATACACACAAAAGAGGAAAAGGAATCCAAATGTAACACTAAGGATAGGCATCAAAGAAAACAAAAGAGGAAAGATCTGTAAAATAATCCAAAATAATTTTTAAAATGGCAATAAGAACATAAATATCAATAATTATCTTAAAAGTAAACTGACTAATGCTCCAACCAAAAGACAGAATGGCTGAATACACAAACAAGTTATATATACATATAAATAAAAAATATATATGTGTGTATATATATACATATATTGCTCACAAGAGACTCACTTGAGATCTGGAGACAGACTGAAAGTGAGAGCGTGGAAAAAGGTATTCCATGCAAACGGAAATCAAAAGAAAGCCACAGTAGCAACATTTATATCAGACAAATAGACTTTAAAATAAAGACGGCTATAAGAGTCAAAGAAGGACATTACATAATAATCAAGGGATCAATCCAAGATATAACAATTGTAAACATATATGCATTCAACACAGGTGCACTTCCATATATATAGCAAATAGTAACAGATATGGAAGGAGAAATTGACAGTAACACAATAATAGTAGGAGACTTTAACACCCCCTTTACATCAATGGACAAATCATTCAGCGAGAAAATCAATAGGGAAACACAGGTCTTAATGATACATTAGATCAAATACACTTAACTGATATTTATAGAGCATTCCATTCAAAAACAGCAGAATACACATTCTTTTCCAGTGCACATGGAACATTCTCCAGGATAGATCATATGCTAAGCCACAAAACAAGCCATAGTAAATTTCAGAAAACTGAAATCATATCAAGGCTCTTTTCCAATCACAACACTACGAGACTAGAAAAAAATGGCAAAAAACACAAATACATGGAAGCTAAACAATGAATTACTAAGCAACCAATGTATCCCTGAAGAAATAAAGGAGAAAATAAAAAATACTAGAGACTAATGAAAACAAAAACCTATGTGACACAGTAAAAGCAGTTCCAAGATGGAAGTTTATAGCAATATAAGCTTACCTCAGGAAATAAGAAAAATAATCTACTATTATATAAAGGAGGGCTTCCCTTATAGCTCCAATGGGAAGAATCTGCCTGCAATGCAGGAGACCCCAGGTTGAATTCCTGCATTGGGAAGATCTTCTGGTGAAAGGATAGGCTACCCACTCCAGTATTATTGGGCTTCTCTTGTGGCTCAGCTGGTAAAGAATCCACCTGCAATGCAGGATACTTGGGTTCAATCCGTAGGTTGGGAATCCCTGGAGAAGGGAAAGGCTACCTGCTCCAATATTCTGGCCTAGAGAATTCCAGGGGCTGAATAGAGATTCCATGGACAAATGAAAACAAAAATGTATGTGACACAGTAAAAGCAATTCCAAGATGGAAGTCTATAGCAATAGAAGCTTACTTCAGGAAATAATAAAAATCTCAAATAATCTACTATTATACCTAAAGGAATTGGAGAAGGAACTGGCAACCCACTCCAGTATGCTTGCCTGGAAAATCCCATGGACAGAGGACCTTGGTGGGTTACTGTCTGATAGTGGGGTTGCAAAAGAGTTTAACATGACTTAGTGACTGAACAACCACCACACCTAAAGGAACTAGAGAAAAGAAGAACAATTAAAATACAAAGTTAGGAGAAGGAAAGAAATCACAAAGATCAGAGCAGAAATAGATGAAATAGAGACTACCAACAGAAAAAAGTCAATGAAACTAAAAGTTAGTTCTTTTTTTTCCCTTGTGCCTTAAAAAAACAACTTTTTATTTCATAATTGGAGTACAGCTGATTAACAATGTTGTGATAGTTGTGGGTGAACATAATAGCTAGTTCTTCAAAAAGAAAAGTAAACTTGACCATCCTTTAGTGAAATTCATCAAGAAAAAAGAGAGGCCAAATCAATAAAATCAGAAATGAAAAAGGAGAAGTTACAACTGATGTCACAGAAATATTCAGTTGGCCAAAAAGTTAGTTCAAGTTTTCTGTAACATCAGATGGAAAAATCTCAATGAACTTTTTCATCAGCCCAATAATAAGCATCATAATAGATTACTTAGGGCAGCTAAGCCAATAAAATGGATAACCCAGAAGAAACAAATTTTCAGAAAAGCACAATCTCTCAAGACTGAACCAGGAAAAAATAGAAAATATGACCAGACCAACTCCAAATACTGAAATTGAATCAGTAATTAAGAAACTCCCAACAAAAAAAATCCAGGACCAGATGGTTTCACAGGTGAATTTTACCAAACATTTAGAGAAGACTTAACACTGAAATTTCTGGAACTATTCCCAAAAATTGCAGAAAAAGGAACACTTCTAAACTCATTCTATGGGGCCACCATCACCCTGACAAAGCTATCACAACCAAAGATATCACAAAAAAAGAAAATTACAGGCTAATGTCACTGATGAATATAGATGCAAAAATCCTCAACAAAAGACTAGCAAACTGACTCTGAAGAATACATTAAAAGTATCATTCACCATTATCAAGTGGGATTTATCCCAAGGATGCAAGAATTTTTCAATATCTACAAATTGATAAATATGATACACATTAACAAACTGAAGAATAAAAACCATATGATCATCTCAATAGATGCAGAAAAAGTTTTTGATGAAGTTCAACATCCATTCATGATAAACTCTCCAGAAGGTAGGCATAGAGGGAACATGCCTCAAGAAAATAAAGACCATATATGGCAAATCCACAGCTAACAACATGTTCTACAGTGAAAAGCTGAAATCATTTCTTCTAAGATCAGGAATAGGGTTTCCCAGGTGGTTCAGATGTAAAGAATCTGCCTGCAACACAGGAGATGTGGGTTTGAACCCTTGGTTGGGAAAATGCCCCAGAGAAGAGAATGGCAACCCACTACAGTATTCTTGCCTGGAAATCCCATGGACTGTGAAGCTTGGTGGTCTACAGTCCATGGGGTCACAACGAGTCAGACACAACTTAGCAACTGAGCACACATGCCCACATGCAAGATCAGGAATTATTCAACATAGTTTTGGAAGGCCTAGTCATAGCAACCAGAGAAGAAAATGAAATAAGAGAAATTCAAACTGCAAAAGAAGTCAATCTGTCACTGTTTGCAGATGACATGATACTATACAGGCTGCTGCTACTTAGTCGCTTCAGTGGAGTCCAACTCTGTGCGACCCTATGGACTGTAGCCTGCCAGGCTCCTCTGTCCAAGGAATTCTCCGGACAAGAGTATTGGAGTAGGTTGCCATGCCCTCCTCGATACTATACAAAGACAATCCTAAAGACACCACCAGAAAATTATGAGATCTTATCAACGAATTCGATAAAGTTGTAGGTACAAAATTAACATACAAAAATCTGTTGCATTTCTATACATTAATGATGAACTATCAGAAAGAGGAATTAAGGAAACAATCCCATTTACCATTGCATCAGAAAGATTAAAATACCTAGGAATAAAAGTACCTAAAGAGGCAATAGACTTGTACTCAGAAAACTAGAAGATGTTGATGAAGGAAATTGAAGACAACACACAGATGGAAAGATATATCACGTACTTGGATTGGAAAAATTGGTATTGTTAAAATACTCAACACAATCCATAGATTCAATGCAATCTTTATCAAATTACCAATGGCATTTTTTACAGAATTAGAACAAATAAATTTAAAATTTGTATGGAAAAATGAAAGATCCCAAATAGCCAAAGCAATCTTGAGAAAGGACAGAGCTGGAGAAATAACACTCCTTGACTTCAGACTATACTACAAAGCTACAGTAAACAAAACTGTCTGCTACTAGCACAAAAACATGGAACTAGGATAGAGAGCCCAGAAATAAACCCACACATTTATGGTCAATTAATCTGTGAGGAAGACGTCAAGAATGTACAGTGGAGAGAATACAGTGTGTAGTGCTGGGAAAACTGGACAGCCACATGTAAAAGCATGAAATTAGGACATTTTCTAACCCCACACAAAAATAAGGCCCAAATGGACTAAGACCAAAACTTAAGACCAGATACCATAAAACTCCTAGAAGAAAACATAGGCAGAACACTCAATGACATAAATCACAGCAGTAGTTTTTTTTAGATCCATCTTCTAAAGTAACAGAACAAAAAGCAAAAAACCAAATGGGACCTAATCAACTTATAAGCTTTTGCATTACAAAGGAAACCATACACAAAATGAAAGGACAACCTACAGACAAGGAGAAAATATTTGTGAACAATGCAACTGACAAGGACTTAATCTTCACAATATACAAACAGCTTATACATCTTAATATATAAACAAACAATCCAATCAAAAAATGGGCAGATGCCCTAAATAGACATTTATGCAAAGAAGACATCCAGATGATCAACATGCACATGAAAAAAAAAGCTCAACACCACTAATTACTAGAGATATGTGAAAAAAAAGCAACCAAAAAAAAAATCTGTAATATTACCTCACATTGGTCAGAAAGGCCATCATCAGAAAGTCTATAAATAATAAATGCTGGAGAGGGTGTGGAGAAACGGGAACCCTCCTACACACTTGGTGGGAATTAAATTGGTGCAGTCATTAAGGAGAAAAGTATGGTGGTTTCTTAAAACACTACAAAAATAGAGTTACCATATGATCTAGTAATCTCATTCCTGAGTATATATACAGAAAAGACAAAACTCTAATTAGAAAAGATACATGCACCTCAATGTTCATAGTAGCACTATTTACAATAGCCAAGACATGAAAGAAACCTAAATGTTCATCAACAGAGGAATAGAAGGAAAAGATGTGGTATATTTTCTCTCTATCTCTCTCTCTCTCTCACACACACACACACACACACACACACACACACAATGGAATACTGCTGCTGCTGCTGCTGCTAAGTCGCTTCAGTTGTGTCCGACTCTGTGCGACCCCATAGATGGCAGCCCACCAGGCTCCGCCATCCCTGGGATTTTCCAGGCAAGAGTCCTGGAGTTGGTGGCCATTGCCTTCTCTGAAATGGAATACTAATTACCCATAAAAAAGAATGAAATATTGCCATTTGCAGTAACCCGAAAGGACCTAGAGATTATTATACTAAGTGAAGTAAGTCAGAGAAAAACAAATATCATGTGATATTACTTATATGTGGAATATAAAAAAAAGATACAAATGAACTTACTTACCAAACAGATAATGTACTCAGAGACACAGAAAACTAACTTATGGTTTCTAAAGGGGAAAGAGGGGCAGGGATAAATTAGGAATTTGGGATTAATAGATACATACTGCTACTGCTAAGTCGCCTCAGTTGTGTCCGACTTTGTGCGACCCCATAGATGGCAGCCGACTAGGCTCCCCCATCCCTGGGATTCTCCAGGCAAGAACACTGGAGTGGGTTGCCATTTCCTTCTCCAGTGCATGAAAGTGAAAAGTGAAAGTGAAGTTGCTCAGTCGTGTCCAACTCTTTGTGACCCCACGGACTGCAGCCCACCAGGCTCCTCCATCCATGGGATTTTCCAGGCAGGAGTACTGGAGTAGGGGTGCCATTGCCTTCTCTGCTTCACATGCTAATGATCATTTAAACTCTCTAAGAGGGAAATAGATGGGGAAACAGTGGAAACAGTGTCAGACTTTATTTTTCTGGGCTCCAAAATCACTGCAGATGGTGATTGCAGCCATGAAATTAAAAGACGCTTACTCCTTGGAAGGAAAGTTATGACCAACCTAGATAGCATATTCAAAGCAGAGACATTACTTTGCCAATAAAGGTTCGTCTAGTCAAGGCTATGGTTTTTCCAGTGGTCATGTACGGATGTGAGAGTTGGACTGTAAAGAAAGCTGAGTGCCGAAGAATTGAT
>NW_011494939.1:1395172-1407922 GCF_000754665.1 Bison bison bison
TGGTTTTGAACTGTGGTGTTGGAGAAGACTCTTGAGAGTCCCTTGGACTGCAAGGAGATCCAAGCAGTCCATTCTGAAGGAGATCAGCCCTGGAATTTCTTTGGAAGGAATGATGCTAAAGCTGAAACTCCAGTACTTTGGCCACCTCATGCGAAGAGTTGACTCATTGGAAAAGACTCTGATGCTGGGAGGGATTGGGGGCAAGAGGAGAAGGGGATGACAGAGGATGAGATGGCTGGATGGTATCACTGACTCGATGGACGTGAGTCTGAGTGAACTCCGGGAGTTGGTGATGGACAGGGAGGCCTGGCGTGCTGCGATTCATGGGGTCGCAAAGAGTCGGACACGACTGAGCGACTGATCTGATCTGATCTGATCTGAAGAGGGTTAATACAAGCAGTGAGCCCTAAACATAATTACCTTGAAACTCTGCATGTGTGTGTGGTGTTAGGGTTTTCCAGAACATAGTTGGGAAAATGCTGATACAGAGACCCAGAGCATGAGCATCTGAAACAGTGCTCATTGGTGGGATTAATTTGGTGTATCCTAAGAAGCTATCAGGGAAAGGAATTTACCACATATTGTTTTTATGTGATTGTTTCCAGTGGAGACTCATCTCCAATTAGCCAGCAGGTTCTCTGATTCTCACATATGCTGTGTGAAATCAGAATTACTCAAGATTTTGTTGCTGCAGTTCCAGAAAGGGAAATGAAACCCAAAATGTGGAGGGAAGAATTAAAATAATTTCTATATGTTTTTGAGGAGACAGATTATTTGATGCATTTATCACCTCAATACTAACTAGTTATTTAAAATGTCATTTGAAACTATGCATAATTATGTATACAGATTGGACAAAGACTGGAAGAAACATGAAAAAATGGAAATAGTTAATTTATTAGTACAGTGGGATGTCTGGGTAGTTCCTGACTTTCCTCCCCCAATCTTTTGGTTTTCCTTATTGTTGTTGCCTTTAACCACAATAAGAGAAAATCTTTGTTAAAGGAATAATTTTCTGGTGACCAACAATTTTTAAATTCTGTGGTTGACTCAGGGTCTGTAAGACATGCAAACATTCTCTAGGTTTGGAATAGCAATTAAAAGCAGGAGTTTTGGAGTTAGATGTGGTCAGAATCCCAATTGTACCACTGAATTGTGGTGTGACCTTGAGTACCTCACTGAATCTCTCTTTGTCTCAGTTATCCACATTGAAATGGGAATAACACTTGCTGGATAGGATTGCTGTGAGCCCTGCGTGACATGATGAATGTAAAACACTGCGTTCAGAACATAGAGCTCATGCCAGGCTGCACTTCAAACTACAATTAGAGCAACCTTAGGATGGCTGGACACGCAAACTGTTCCTTCCCTCCAATCCTTCCTTGGCTGCAGGGCAAGGCCACCAGTGGGGCTGGTTTAGGAGCAGTTCCTTAATAACAATTTTTCCTGGTGGTAAAGAATTTTATTAGCTATACTTAATATACTGCCTTTAATGGTGAAAATCACCATCTCTCCCATGCTGTCAGGCTATTTAAGGGAAAAATAAAAAACAGTCTTTTTTTTTTTTTTTTGCTTTACCTTTTCTTTTTTTTTTTTTTTTTTTTTTTAATGGTTTATTTGGCTGCACTGGGTCTTAGGTGCAGCATGTAGGATCTTTTTTTCTAGTTGTGGCATGCAAACTGTTTAATTGTGACACGTGGTATCTAGTTCCCTAACCAGGGATCAAACCCAGGACCCCTGCATTGGGAGCACAAATCCTTAGCCACTGGACTACCAGGGAAGTCCTAAATTGTTTGCTTTTATCCCCTGGGATGTTTGTTTTTCCTGGTAAGGCTACTCCTTTATTCTCTCCCCATGTGAATCCCACCCGTGCTGGCTCAGGGAAGCTTCAGGCAGGAGACTCTGGCCACACTAACAGCATGTTCACTGCTGCACACAGAAACGCACTCTGACCTGCCACAGTCTTAACGTTATTTTTAAAGCAAAGTATTGTTATTCTCCCTCCTCCTCATGGGAGGATAATTCGCCTTTGGAACAGGAATCCTGCCTTTTGACTCAGCTCCTGCGAGAATGGTTAATCCATGATTGCCTTTTCAGGCCGGACACATGGACACACACTAGAGGTGACAACTACCTCCTGGCTCTTCCAGGTCTCCAAAGAGTGAGCCTGGGCAGGACAGTGAGATTTAGAAGGGTCTCAGAGACAGGCACACATGGGGAAAAGGTTATTCCCTTTTCACTTTTCTCTCAAAGCTTCTGATCAACTTAAGGTTAAAAGAGTCTATCATTTTGACAGGAAAAGGCAGATTAAAAACTCACTCGTAACTGTACTGATCGTATTGTACTGATATTTTGCTTTTCTCATTTTTCCTTTTGACTACCGTCATTGTTACAATGCTTGACAGAGTCTAGATCCAGTTTGTTATCTTATGAGGATAATGGGAAGGACAATGGCAGAAGCTGCTTTCTTTGAAATTAACTGGCAAAGCAAAGATTTTGAAGAAGGAGCTCCCCTGCCCTAGATCATGGTGGTGCTGTTATGTGGTGAGGGGACTGTGCTCATGCCCCTGAGCTAAGATCCAGCTGTTTACAGCTACTGTGGACTGGGCAGTTTGCCATAAGCACTGGTGCCTTAAAAAAATTCCAGATGGTCAAAATTACCACACATTCTCCTTGTATACTGATTTATTGGCCTGTGAGGATAAATTTGGATAGAACTGGAGAAATATTTTCTCTGCCAAGGATACTAGGCATTGGATCTAACTTTGTGGCAGCAGCAGCCTCATTCCAAGTGTCAAAGCACAGAAGAGAAACCAGTAAAACGCCACGCCAGAGACTCTATAGGCCGAGGAGAAAGTCTGCCACTGGAGCACTCCTTCCTACAGAACCAACAGAGGAGGTTATGGATGGAGTGACATTCCTTGATGGGCAGCTTTTAGACTGTCTGGCAAGACTTGTTGGACTCTAACAAATGATAATGCTTGCATTGTTCTCAGGAGCTATTACCTAATTAGGAACACATTTTGAAAGGTTAGGCACAATATTTTAAAAAGGAAATAGCATTTTAATACAAGAGAGAAATGCTTTTCTAATATCTTTATATAAAATGGATTATTTTTCCTAGAGAACCCCTTCCATTGAGGTAATTCACAAGATTTGAGGAGTGGCATCTTCTCAGAGTAATTTATTATATCAGTTCAGTTCAGTTGCTGAGTTGTGTATGACTCTTTGCGACCCCATGAACCGCAGTACTCCAGGCCTCCCTGTCCATCACCAACTCCTGGAGTCCACCCAAACCCATGTCCGTTGAGTCGGTGATGCCATCCAGCCATCTCATTCTCTGTTGTCCCCTTCTCCTCAATGTTTCCCAGCATCAGGGTCTTTTCAAATGAGTCAGGTCTTTGCATCAGGTGGCCAAAGTATTGGAGTTTCGGCTTCAACACCAGTCCTTCCAATGAACACCCAGGACTGATCTCCTTTAGGATGGACTGGTTTATTATATACTTACACATTTACTTCACTCAGTCAGCAAAACTTGTGACAAGCCTACCCTGAGACAGGCAGTGTTCTAGTCAATAGGGTACAGTGGTGGACAAGGGACATGTGGATCCTGCCACTGTGAGTACTCTGGTGGGGCTCAGATAAATGCAACACAGTGCTGAAGATGAGGGAGGGAAGGTGTTCTAGGAATAAAGAGGTTGGGAAATAGATGGGTAAACAGTGGAAACAGTGTCAGACTTTATTTTTTGGGCTCCAGAATCATTGCACCTGGTGACTGCAGCCATGAAATTAAAAGACGCTTACTCCTTGGAAGGAAAGTTATGACCAACCTAGATAGCATATTCAAAAGCAGAGACATTACTTTGCCAACAAAGGTCTGTCTAGTCAAGGCTATGGTTTTTCCTGTGGTCATGTATGGATGTGAGAGTTGGACTGTGAAGAAGGCTGAACACCGAAGAATTGATGCTTTTGAACTGTGGTGTTGGAGAAGACTCTTGAGAGTCCCTTGGATTGCAAGGAGATCCAACCAGTCCATTCTAGAGGAGATCAGCCCTGGGTGTTCTTTGGAAGGACTGATGCTAAAGCTGAAACTCCAGTACTTTGGCCACCTCATGTGAAGAGTTGACTCATTGGAAAAGACTCTGATGCTGGGAGGGATTGGGGGCAGGAGGAGAAGGGGATGACAGAGGATGAGATGGCTGGATGGTATCACTGACTCGATGGATGTGAGTCTGAGTGAACTCCGGGAGTTGATGATGGACAGGGAGGCCTGGCATGCTGCGATTCATGGGGTCGCAAAGAGTCAGACACGACTGAGCAACTGAACTGAACTGAACTGAACCCAACCTAGACTTGAGAGATCTTCCTGGAAGCCATGAAAGCCAATTGAGACCCTAAGAGTGAACAGAAGTTAGTCAGGTAATGAGGTGAGGAGAGAACATTTCTGATGGGAGAAATAGCACGTGCAAAGGCTAGGAAGATTACTAGATTACTAGAAGATGGCCTCTTCTAGGAACTGACAACGTACTATGGTGCTGTGTAGACATCAAGGTGGACGACAGAGTTGAAGATGTAAAGTCAAGAATGGCCCCCATCATAAAGGACCTTATTAAGATAGGTCCATGAGTTTGAACTTTATTCTGTAAGTGGGAAGTCATTAATCAGATCTGTGTTTTAGAAAGATTATTTGGCTGGAACGATGAGGATGGAATAATGGGAGCATTCCATTCTCCACTCTGGAGCCAAGGAGACCAGTCACAAGCCTACGATAGATGTCTATATAAGAAAATGATGGTGATGACAGTATGTTGGCAGTAGAGGTAGAGAAAAGGATATATTTGAGAGATATTTAGTAGAATCAACAAGACTAGGTTTTTGATTAGATGTTGGAGGAGCGATAGATGTGTATAAGTGAGAGAGAGAGAGAGAGAGAGGCAGAGAGAGACAGAATGAGACAGGAAGATATGAGGTTTTTCGCTTGAGGGATTCTATTCCTTAGAGAGCAGAAAATGTGAACTGGGGTTACAGTGAAGAGCTCGGATCTGCTGTGCAGTTTAAGGTGTCTTTGGTATGATGGAGCACAGAAGCTGAGTAGGATGTGGGCTATATGGATTTGGTCTTAGGAGGACAGTCAGAGGCAGAAATGTGGATTTTGGAGTCAGCACTTGAGTGGTGAGTGATGAGTGGTGACTGGAATCACAGGAAGGGATTCCAATGAGAGGTGTCAGGAGAGAACAGGCTGCCTGGGGCTGCACTCAGAACATCAGCAGCAAGGAATAGGCAGAGGATGAAGAACTCACTTGAGAGGGAGAGAAAATCTGGGTTTAGAAAATCCGAAAGAAGAGAACCCTTAAAAAGGAAGTGTTTAACAATGTCAAATGTTGCAGAGAGGTTAAATTAGGCCGAAGAACATCTATGAGCATGGACAGTAATGGAGATGTGATGTTGTCCAGAGCAACATCCATGGAATACGGATGGAAGCCAAATGGCCATGGATTGAGAGCGAGTGAGAATAAACACACACACACACACACACACATTCATATGCTGTAATGGTAAATACATCTTCTTCAGAGTGTTTGTGGAGTTACTGAAACCATGAAGTAGCTGAAAAATTTCCGTTTTCACTTAACTGGTTGTTTTCCCTCAATGTAATACAGTTACACCTATTCCCCGCCGCCCCCCTGCCACTCACTTATTTACTTGTTTATCTTTTCTCATCTTTAACTGTTAAGCCAAATACCTTAGTTGAATCATAGCCAAGGCCTAAGGATGGGAGTGGGATAGGGAAAAGAACAGCCATATTTTCTTTTCCTGTTTATTGTTTCACAGGATCTGAGCATTACAACAGGAAGGAAGAGGCCTTAGGAACATTCCCTTAGGGGATAAAATGGGGGTGGAGAGGGGGGAAGAGATGCACATTAGGAGGTTACTACAGTGGTTTGACTTGAGACCAGGCTGACTGCAATGGGAACAGGGAAGAAAAGACTGAATCAGAGATGTTCTATGTGAAGAAATAAGAGAGTTTAGTGACAAAACTATATTACTTCTTACTAAAAGCCACAGATTGTCACCTTGAATATGTATAATTTTTAGAGAGCTTTCAAGTGCATTAACTTATTTGACCTTCATGAGTGACTTCTACAAGGTTACCAGCTAGTTAATAATGGACCCAGGGCCAGACCCTGTCTCCTAATTCCTTCTCACACCTTTTTCATTAATACAACCTTGTTTCCCGCATCCTGCTCCGCAGTGCTGACCTATCCTCAGCGTAAAGGATCCATCAAGGCTGTTGCTTGGCAAATATTATCTTGGTTGGATGAAAGAGCACAACAGAGCCCATCTGCTTGTCTCTTGTCACTTAATTTTCTGAGACAAACCAAGCTCATTCTGTTTAGAAATACAAGGTCATTGATACCACACTCGACTGCTTTTCTATCAGAAATGAAGAAAACTGCAATGGAATGTTAAAGTGAGACTTTTTCAGTCTAAGTTTTGGCTCTGGTTCCAGGAAAAGGAATGAAATAAAAGGTGCTGACGTGCAAAGAGAATGGTTATGTATAAATATACAATATATATCTCCCAGTATTCAGCCTGTAATCCTTATAAATGGGCTAATGTTGAAAGGGCTGGGGATAGCATTTCCACAAAGTGAATGGTCAAGGATGTGTGTTTCTCATGACCAGGTCTGAGCCACCAAAGGGCAAGCCAATCTGAGCTATTTTGAATTCCACCCAAGAGGCTTTCCTAGAAGGTTGAGGATTGGTGACCTTTTTATTGGAACTGCAGTTGGCTACTCTTAGCAGGAACTTCAGGCCTAAAGGTGCTCCCAGCTTGGGGAGGCAAGGAGCTCTGAACTGTGACTATGGAAGGAGGTGTGTAATTATTACAGCAGAAAAGATGTCTCAGCTTGAGAACAAAAATGTCTGGAGGACTTTTTGTCATCTTAGAGAGCGGAGAAACCTATGGGACTCTTCCAGGTTGAATTGTGTTCCCCTAAAAGACAGGGTGAAGTCCTAACATCTGGTGTCTATGAATGTGATCTTACTTGAAAATGGGTCTTCACAGATGTAATCAAGTTCAGATGAGCTTCTTAGGGTGGGCCTTTAATCCGATATCACTGGTGTCCCTATAAGAAGAAGGGAATTTGGACACAGAACAAGGACAGCCATGTGATATTGGAGGAGAGATTGAAGTTATGCAGCCATAAGCCAAGGAACATCTGGGGCTACCAGTAAATGGAAGAGGCAAGGAAGGATCCACCCTAGAGGCTCCAGTAGTGGTGGTTGGGGGGTTGTTGCCCTGCCAGCAACTTGACTTCAGAATTGTAGCTTCGGGGGCTGTCAGACAATAAAGTTATTTTGTTTTAAGCATGCCAGTGGTGCTTTGTTTCAAAAGCTGTAGGACTCTAATACAAGGGCCCAACCTATGATTTGTCAAAGGCTAGCTCACAAATGAGGTTCGAATGGGCAGTAGAAAATACAATTTTTTTACTCTCACCGTATCAAGATCTGCCACTAATTTAAATGCAAGCTAAGAGACCTAGTGCCTAATACATGTTCAACAAATACCATTTGTGAATGAATGGGTTACCTAACTCATTGAGATGTACGATTTCTTACATCCTATTTCATTTAATTACTCAAATGGGCTTATGTGCATTATTTCCATTTTTATAAATGAGGAAGCTGATGTCACAGAGATTAAATAATTTGCCCAAGGAAAATGGCTCAGACTGCAGAACTGAGATTTGAATAGTGGTCTTCCTGCCTCTAGTCTGTATTTTTCTACTTAATCATTAGGGTAATCCAGAAATAACAGGTGAGATGTCCAACGTCCTGTGTCCTCTTATAATTCATGTTCAAAGAACGATGACTCTTTTTAAAATGATTTTTTAAAAAGTTTTATTATGGAAACTTAAAACATGGACAACAGGTAATTAAATATGACCTGTTAAATAACTATCACAATTTTCATGAAAACCTTATATAAATCACATAGATAAAACATCAGTATGTATTTATGTGATTAATATATGTAATGTTATGTTTTTATATCTGTATAGAACTATGTAAGCAGGGAGAGAGGTTTCTCTAGATTAACACTCTGAGATGCAGTTCCAAAACTCCTAACAGCTAACCCCCTTCCTGCCAGCCCATCCCAAGGGCATGAAGATGGGCTACCAGCGAGAGGCCAGCTCCTCTGTCATAGGAACAGGATGCTGTGCCCTTCTAATCTGTCACTCGCTGCGAACACAACACTGTGAGGGACACCTTTGAGCATCCGTTGAAGAGCTCCCAGGAGCAAAATCACTGTGGCCACAAAGGCACCATGTAGGCCACGGGCAGACTGACTTCACAGATGCTGCTGAGGATGCCCAGTGGTAGCAAATTACTATTTCTCATTTTGAAATGATTTCTTAGACTCCGGGTGCAATAATATATTTTCTTGGCAGGTCCTTAAAAAGACTAACTGAAAAGTCCATCTATTGGAAACCAGGCAGAGAATAGATTGGGTAGCTTGAACAAATTGAACATTATTAGAGCTAGTGGAGGTGATGGAATTCCAGTTGACCTATTTCAAATCCTAAAAGTGCTGCACTCAATATGCTAGCAAATTTGGAAAACTCAGCAGTGGCCACAGGACTGGAAAAGGTCAGTTTTCATTCCAATCCCAAAGAAGGGCAAAGCCAAAGAATGTTCAAACTGCCATATAATTGCACTCATCTCACACGCTAGTAAAGTAATGCTCAAAATTCTCCAAGCCAGGCTTCAACAGTACATGAACTGTGAACTTCTAGATGTTCAGCTGTATTCAGAAAAGGCAGAGGAACTAGAGATCAAATTGCCAACATCTGTTGGATCATTGAAAAAGCAAGAGAGTTCCAGAAAAATATCTACTTCTGTTTTATTGACTATGCCAAAGCCCTTGACTGTGTGGACCATAACAAACTCTGGAAAATTCTTCAAGAGATGGGAATACCAGATCACCTGACCGGCCTCTTGAGAAATCTGTATGCAGGTCAGAAAGCAACAGTTAGAACTGGTCATGGAACAACAGACTGGTTCCAAACAGGGAAAGGAGTATGTCAAGTCTGTATATTGTCACCCTGTTTATTTAATTTCTATGCAGAGTACATCATGAGAAACACTGGGCTGGATGAAGCACAAGCTGGAATCAAGATTACTGGGAGAAATATCTATAACCTCAGATATGCAGATGACACCACCCTTATGGAAGAAAGCAAAGAACTAAAGAGGCTCTTGATGAAAGTGAAAGAGGAGAGTGAGAAAGTTGGCTTAAAACTCAACATTTGGAAAAGTAAGATCATGGCATCT
The DNA here is from genome assembly GCF_000754665.1 of Bison bison bison. NCBI lineage: Eukaryota > Metazoa > Chordata > Mammalia > Artiodactyla > Bovidae > Bison > Bison bison. Next base: position 1,404,511 of record NW_011494939.1, read on the forward strand.
AGTCCCAACACTTCATGACAAATGGATGGGGAAACAGTGGAAACAGTGAGAGAGTTTATTTTTTTTTTGGCTCCAAAATCACTGCAGATGGTGACTGCAGTCACGAAATTAAAAAGACACTTGCCCCTTGGAAGAAAAGTTATGACCAACCTAGACAGCATATTAAAAAGCAGAGACATTACTTTACCAACAAAGGTCCAACTAGTCAAAGGTACGGTTTTTCCAGTAGTCATGTATGGATGTGAAATTTGGACTACAAAGAAAGCTGAGAGCCGAAGAATTGATGCTTTTGAACTCTGTGGTGTTGGAGAAGACTCTTGAGAGTCCCTTGGATTGCAAGGAGATCCAACCAGTCCATCCTAAAGGAAATAAGTCCTGAATATTCATTGGAAGGACTGATGCTGAAGACAAAACTCCAATACTTTGGCCACCTGATGCGAAGAACTGACACATTTGAAAAGACCTTGATCTTGGGAAAGATTGAAGTAAGGAGGAGAAGGGGACAACAGAGGATGAGATGTTTGGATGGCATCACCAATTCAATGGACATGAGTTTGAGTAAACTCCAGAGTTGGTGATGGACAGGGAGGCCTGGCATGCTGCAGTCCATGTGGTCACAAAGAGTCAGACACAACTGAGTGACTGAACTGAACTGAAACCCCAGATTATAGATCTGTACTTAGTTCTTAAATTACAAAGCAGAAAAAGACAGTTCTTGACCTCAAGGAACTCAGTCACTTGGAAGTTGTTGTTTTGGGTGTTGAAACGCATTCTGGACCAGTAGTCAGAAGATGTGGACTCTTGTCCTGGTGCCACCACTCTTCAGGGTTGTGCGTATGTGAGTGCTAAGTTGCTTCAGTTGTGTCCAACTCTGTGTGACGCTATGGACTGTAGCCCGCCAGGCTCCTCTGTCCATGTGATTCTCGAGGCAAGAATACTGGAGGGAGTTGCCATGCCCTCCTCCAGGGGATCTTCCCAACCCAGGGATCTAACCCATGTCTCTTTCATCTCCTGCATTGGGAGGCAGGTTCTTTACCACTAGAGCCACCTGGGAAGTCCTTAGGGGTGTGATGTCAACCAAATCAAATGACCTTTTTTTCATTTCCAAATTTGGGGGAAATTTTTATGTAAACTGAAGTTATTTCAGAATTAGGTGACATTATTATTATTTTATAAAAACACTTTTATGTTTTTATAAAACTACATCTACTTTTAAATGTCCAAAGAGGTGGATGCTGCTAACCAGCTGAGCACAAACAACCCTGCTTAAATTCTGTAAGGACGAAACTGTATTAGGGGCTTTTCTTTTTTTCTTGGAGATGGAGCTTGTAATTTTTAAAAAGGATATTCAGAATCTGAAGAACATTGCTGACTCAAGAGAAATGCAAAGGTCAATTGTTGCATCTAAGCTGTGCTGTCATGACATTTGAATAATTAAAAGGTTGTTTTCAGAGATAATTGTAGTCCCACATTTTAGCTAAGTGTTTAATGACAATAAACTATAAACATGCTCTGTTTTCATACGGGGAAGTCCCCAGAGCCTATTTATTGTCCAGATGGTAAGAAATATAATGATTAAATGTATTTAAATTCAGTTCAATTCAGTTGCTCAGTTGTGTCTGATTCTTTGGGACCCCATGGACTGCAATATGCCCGGCCTCCACAGCCATCACCAACTTCTGGAGCTTGTTTAAGCTCATGTCCATCAAATTGGTGATGCCATCCAACCATCTCATCCTCTGTCATCCCCTTCTCCTCCTGACTTCAATCTTTCCCAGCATCAGGTCTTTTCCAATGAGTCAGTTCTTTGCATCAGGTGGCCAAAGTATTGGAGTTTCAGCTTCAGCATCTGTCCTTCCAATGACTATTCAGGACTGATTTCCTTTAGATTGACTGGTTTGATCTCTTTGCATCCCAAGGGACTTTCAAGAGTCTTCTCCAACACCACAGAGTTCAAAAGCATCAATTCTTTAGTGCTCAGCCTTCTTTATGGTCCAACTCTCACATCCATACATGACTACTGGAAAAACCATAGTTTTGACTAGATGGACCTTTGTTGGTAATGTCTCTGCTTTTTAATATGCTGTCTAGGTTGGTCATAGATTCTCTTTCAAGGAGCAAGTGTCTTTTAATTTCACGGCTGCAGTCACTATCTGCAGTGATTTCAGAGCCCAAGAAAATAAAGTCTGTCACTGTTTTTATTGTTTCCCCATGTGTTTGCCATGAAGTGATGGGACCAGATTCCATAGGAATCATCGAAATCTTTCAAACAGGAGAAGGCAATGGCAACCCACTCTAGTACTCTTGCCTGGAAAATCCCATGGACGGAGGAGCCTGGTAGGCTGCAGTTCATGGGGTCACGAAGAGTTGGACACGACTGAGCGACTTCACTTTCACTCTTCACTTTCATGCATTGAAGGAGGAAATGGCAACCCACTCCAGTGTTCTTGCCTGGAGAATCCCAGGGATGGAGGAGCCTGGTGGGCTGCCGTCTATGGGGTTGCACAGAGTCGGACATGACTGACGCGACTTAGTAGTAGTAGTAGTAGACTTTACTGGGTGCTAATAGTGTATTTTCCCTGGAGAAGGAAATGGAAATCCACTCCAGTACTATTGCCTGGAAAATCCCATGGACAGATGAGCCTGGTACACTACAGTCTATGGGGTTGCAAAGAGTTGGACATGACTGAGCGACTTCACTTTTAAGGACTTCCTAAAACACATTCAAAGTAGGAGTGGACAAGGACTTTTATTTCATTTATGTCTTTATTTAGGGGTTTATTTTTAAAATCAAACACCTTAAAAAATTAAACATTATGTAATACTCTTACCTGGTAAGCAAATTAGAAAAAAATAGATGCACAAAAGAAAAAAATAGCCCTATTAATTTTACTACCTAGATATAATAACTGTGAGTACTTGGTATATCTCATTTGGGCTTTTCCCTGTTATTTATGTGTAAAACCATTGCTCACGAGCTCTCAGTCTTAAGGCCAGTTACTTCCTTCTCTGAACTCCAGTTTTCTCATCTATAAAAATGAATTAAGTATATACCTTGTACGGTAGTTTTAACAAGTAAATATCATAATACTTATAAAATATTTAGCAGAATAGTGGCACATAATAATGCTCAATTAGTTCAGTTCAGTTCAGTCACTCAGTCATGTCCGACTCTTTGCAACCCCATGAATCGCAGCATGCCAGGCCTCCCTGCCCATCACCAACTCCTGGAGTTCACCCAGACCCCCGTCCATCGAGTCAGTGATGCCATCCAGCCATCTCATCCTCTGTCGTCCCCTTCTCCTCCTGCCCGCAATCCCTCCCAGCATCAGAGTCTTTTCCAATGAGTCAACTCTTCACATGAGGTGGCCAAAGTACTGGAGTTTCAGCTTCAGCATCATTGCTTCCAAAG
>NW_011494939.1:1408362-1421419 GCF_000754665.1 Bison bison bison
CATCTGCATATCTGAGGTTATTGATATTTTTCCCGGCAATCTTGATTCCAGCTTGTGCTTCTTCCAGCCCAGCATTTCTCATGATGTACTCTGCATATACGTTAAAGAAGCAGGGTGACAATATATAGTCTTGACGTACTCCTTTTCCTATTTGGAACCAGTCTGTTGTTCCATGTCCACTTCTAACTGTTGCTTCCTGACCTGCATACAAATTTCTCAAGAGGCAGATCAGGTGGTCTGGTATTCCCATCTCTTTCAGAATTTTCCACAGTGTATTGTGATCCACACAGTCAAAGGCTTTGGCATAGTCAATAAAGCAGAAATACATGTTTTTCTGGAACTCTCTTGCTTTTTCCATGATCCAGCGGATGTTGGCTATTTGATCTCTGGTTCCTCTGCCTTTTCCAAAACCAGCTTGAACATCAGGAAATTCACGGTTCACGTATTGCTGAAGCCTGGCTTGGAGAATTTTGAGCATTACTTTACTAGCGTGTGAGATGAGTGCAATTGTGCAGTAGTTTGAGTATTCTTTTGCATTGCCTTTCTTTGGGATTGGAATGAAAACTGACCTTTTCCAGTCCTGTGGCCACTGCTGAGTTTTCCAAATTTCCTGGCATATTGAGTGCAGCACTTTCACAGCATCATCTTTCAGGATTTGAAATAGGTCAACTGGAATTCCATCACCTCCACTAGCTTTGTTCATAGTGATGCTTCCTAAGGCCCACTTGACTTCACATTCCAGGATGTCTGGCTCTAGGTCAGTGATCACACCATCGTGATTATCTGGGTCATGAAGATCTTTTTTGTACAGTTCTTCTGTGTATTCTTGCCATCTCTTCTTAATATCTTCTGCTTTGTTAGCTATTTTAATTATTATTAACTTGTGAAAATGGAACCTTACTGTACATATGGCTGTTTAATCTTTCATTATGGACATATATGCATGTCAATAAATATACAACTATTACTCACTTTAATGACTCAGTAGTATCCCATATAGATTTTTCACCTTCTCCTATTGTTGCTATTGTTAAAATTTGTATCAAATAGCCTTGGTCAAGCATCCTTATGCAAAAATGATTATTTCTCTAGGATTATAAAAAAGTTGCTGGGTCAAAAGGCACGAACACTTGGAAGCTTTTGGTGTACTTTGAAACTGCCTTTCTGAAATACCGCACAAGTCTGATTCTTCTACTAGTACTGAGTGTTATCATTAAAAAAAAAATCTTTCCCACAGTGGCCAATAATGATGCTGAACATTTTCCCCCCACATACATATTCTTGATTGCCAGAAAATTTGTAAAACTGTCTCTCTCTGGTGGGAAGATATTTAATGTATTTAATGGTCATAAGACAATTCTGGTTGCGTATTTCATAAATCAGTACTGGTAAATTATAATCTACTACTAATTATATCTCTACATTTTTCACCTTTTGTTGACTTTTTTCTTTACTATCTTCAGATATGCCTCCCCTTTTACTTTAACAGTATTTATTTGAGCCTTTTTTCTTTTTTCTTAAAATTTTTTATTTTTATTTATTTTTAAAATTTTAATTGGAGGCTAATTACTTTACAATATTGTGGTGGTTTCTGCCATACATTCACATGTATCAGCCAGGGTTGTACTTGTGTTCCCCATCCAGACCCTCCCTTCCACCTCCCTCCCCGTCCCATCTCTCAGGGTCATCAGTGCACCAGCCCTGAACACCCTGCCTCATGCATCAAACCTGGACTGGTGATCTATTTCACATATGATAATATACATGTTTCAATGCTATTCTCTCAAGTCATCCCACCCTTGCCTTCTCGCACGGAGTCCAATAGTCTGTTCTTTACATCTGTGTCTCTTTTGCTGTCTCACATATAGGGTCATCATTACCATCTTTCTAAATTCCATATATATGCATTAATATACTATATTGGTGTTTTTCTGAGCCTTTTTTCTTAACATTATCAGAAATTTGTCAATTTTATTTATCTTAAAAACTCAAGATTTTTAGAATTAACTGTGACAGCCCACGTGCTGTTAAATAGCAGCCCACTCCAGCGTTCTTGCCTGGAGAATCCCAGGGACGGGAGAGCCCGGTGGGCTGCCGTCTATGGGGTCGCACAGAGTCAGACATGACTGAAGTGACTTAGCAGCTTAGCAGTGACAGCCCATGTGCTGTTAAAGCACTGCACTCAATATGCCAACAAATTTGGAAAACTCAGCAGTGGCCACAGAACTGGAAAAGGTCAGTTTTCATTCCAATCCCAAAGAAGGGCAATGCCAAAGAATGTTCAAATTACCACACAATTGCACTCATTTCACATGCTAGCAAGTTAATGCTCAAAATCCTTCAAGCTAGGTTTCAACAGTACATGAAGTGAGAACTTCCAGACATACAAGTTGGATTTAGAAAAAGCAGAGGAACCAGAGATCAAATTACCAACATCTTCTGGATCATAGGAAAACCAAGGAATTCCAGAAAAACCATCTACTTCTGTTACACTGACTACACTAAAGCCTTTGACTGTGCAGATCACAACAAACTATGGAAAATTCTTCAAGAGACAGGAATACCAGACCACCTTACCTGCCTCCTGAGAAACATGAATGCAGGTCAAGAAGCAACAGTTAGAACCAGACATGGAATAACAGACTGGTTCAAAATTCGGAAAGGAGTACAAGGCTGTATGTGGTCACCCTGCTTGTTTAAGTTATGTGCAGAGTATATCATGCAAAATGTGGGGCTGGATGAATCACAAGTTGGAATGAAGATTGCCAGGAGAAATACCAACCACCTCAGATATGCAGATGATACCACTCTAATGGCAGAAAGCAAAGAGGAACTAAAGAACCCCTGGATGAAGGTAAAAGAGGAGAGTTAAAAAGCTGGCTTAAAACTCAGCTTTCACAAAAATGAAGATCATGGCATCTAGTTCCATCACTTCATAGCAAGTTGAAGGGGAAAAAGTGGAAGCAGTGACAGACTTTCTTTTCTTGGGCTTCAAAATCACTGTGGGCTGTGACTGCAGCCATGAAATTAAAAGATGCTTGCTGCTTGGAAGAAAAGCTATGACCAACCTAGACAGCATATTAAAAAGCAGAGACATTACTTTACCAACAAAGTTTGTCTAGTCAAAGCTATGGTTTTTCCAGTAGTCATGTATGGATGTGAGAGTTGGACCATAAAGATGGCTGAGTGCTGAAGAATTGATGCTTTTGAATTGTGGTATTGGAGAAGACTCTTGAGAGTCCCTTGGACAGCAAGGAGATCAAACCAGTCAATCCTAAAGGAAATTACCCTGAATACTCATTGGAAGGACTGATGCTGAAGCTCCAATCCTTTGGCCACCTGATGCAAAGAGCCAACTTACTGGAAAAGACCTTGATGCTGGGAAAGATTGAGGACAGGAGGAGAAGGGGGCGACAGAGAATGAGATGATTGGATGGCATCATCGACTCAATGGACATGAACCTGAGCAAACTTCTGGAGATAGTGAAGGACAAGGAAGCCTGGTGTGCTGCAGTCCAAGGGGTCATAAAGAGTCGGACACAACTTAGTGACTGAACAACAACAAGTAAAATTTAGTACAGGCTTGGCGAATAACAGATGTTTAATACTGTTATAGTATGGAGGATAAAAACAAGTCAAGGTATCTCAAAAGAAGTGATGTGAAAAATAATTTAGCCAATGTACTGATTCATTTAACTAAGAAGAAAATACTATACACACACACACTCACACACATATATTTCAAGTCTTATCTCCCACAACCCCCTCATCAGTGTTCCAACGTAGCTTGCTTTTAAGGCCTGCTTTTTAAAAAGCCTGATCAATGGCAAGCTTTTAGGGAGTAAAAAGTTTTCAACACAGGCTATTAAAAGTGTTGGTTGGTATGCAGACCAAAGTCCCTAAATCAGCTAATTTAAATCTGATAATCTTGTTGAAAGATGAGGCTTTCTCCTCTGAGAAGAGAAATTCCACTCTCTCAGGTAGAAAAGTGGGGATTCATTCTGACTGGTGACATATTATGGTGTAATGATACTGGTTTTCCTTTCCCTTTGGCCCTGAGATAAGGAAAAATAAAGATTTGATTTCTAAATAAGACTCAGAAAAAACTGCAGTTTCAAGAAGATTGCTCAAATTTGTTTGCAAAATCAGAAACACATTAAAAAGCAGTGGACATAAACTAATGGTTTTTGAGTAAAGACTTAATTGTTCCTAGACCTTCGTACCGTTCTTTTATTGAATATACTAAAGTCCAGCATCGTGTTTTTTTTTTTTTTTTTCCTACATAAAAAATAAATATAAATGTGACACACCTCTCAACCTAGTTTTTACAAAATAATAAACGTTGCTACTTGGTCATTATTTTTCCCAAAGAAAATAATGGAGAAATGTTCAAACAAGTGTTAGACTATCAAATCATGCTATTGTGCTAATAGCACTATCGTGCCAACGTCTTATATTGAAGAGCATAAATAGAATTCTTTGGGTACATTCAACAGAAGGTTGAATTACACTTTTAAATGTCATATAAAATCATGTAAATTCCACACTTTTCCTTTATTTGTACTGAGCACAGTTTGTGACTACATATCTGCGTGCCATTCTGGGGATGGAGACACAAGAGTAAAGATGACAAAGTCCCCATTCTCATGGAGCTTCTAGTCTAGAAGAAAGATACAGTAACAAAAAATACATAGATAAATGAATAATGTAAGATCACATGGTTATTAGTACCTTGAGAAATAATTATACAGGACAATTATGAATGACTTCTTTTAAAAGACTTATTGTAGTGATCAAGGAAGATCTCTTAAAGGGAGTGACATGTGAGCCGAGACCTAAACAAACCCAGGTAAGACCATTCCAGGCAGAGAATATGGAGGTGGGCATGAGCTTGGAGGGATGAAGGGAGAGAAAAGCCAGTGTGGCTAAAATGTCCTATGGGATGGGGAGGAGGGACAAGACAGGATGACAGTAGGAGTCAGATCATGTCCTATGGACTATAAATAAGGACTCTGGATCTCGTTTTATTTGTGATGGGAAATGACTGGCAGACTTCAACTGCCATTACTGGCAGGGAAGTAATAGGATCTGATGTACCCTTTGAGCAGGTAAGTTCTATGTCCCTGGAGAACAGTAAGTTCTCACTATGCTAGAAGGACATGCACCCATCTCCTCCTGTAAGAACACCAAAATCTCAACTGGCTGCTGAACAACTATCTACCGGAGAATGTTGGATGCCATCAAAGTAAGGTACCCCATGTCCAGGGGTGAAGAGGAAGCTCAAACAAGATGGTATGAGGGGCACAATCACATTTAGAATCAAACCTCATACCTTCCAGAGGTGCTCAGAGGGAGCAAACAAAACCTTGCGTGCACCAGGACCCAGGGAAAGGAGCACTGACCTCCACACAACACTGAGCCACCTGCTTTGAGTGTCTGAGTGTCTCCTGTGGAGGCACGGGTCAGCAGTGATCTGCTGCAGGGTCAGGGGCACTGACTACAACAGTCCTGGGACCACTGAATGCTGGCAAAAGTCCTTTTGAAAGAGGTCACCATTACCACAATTACCCCTACCATAATTTGGCCTCAGGCCAAACTACAGGGAGGTAACATAGCCTGACCCATCAGCAGAAAATTGCATTAAAGATTTACTGAGAATGGCCCCACCTACCAGAGCAAGACCCAGTTCTCCTCACAGCTAGTCCCGCCCATCAGGAAGCTTCCACAAGCCTCTTACCCTCACCCATCAGAGGGCAGACAGAACAAAAGCCACAATCACAGAAAACTAACCAAACTCATCACACGGATCATAACTTTGTGTATCTTAATGAAACTATGAGCCATGCCGTGTAGCGCCACCCAAGATGGATGGGTCATGGTGGAGAGTTCTGACAAAATGTGGTTCACTGGAGAAGGGAATGGAAAACCAATTCAGCATGCTTGCCTTGAGAACCCCATGAACAGTATAAAAAGGCAAAAGGATAGGACACTGAAAGATGAACTCTCCAGGTTGGTAGGTGCCCAATATGCTATTGGAAGAGAGTGGAGAAACAGCTCCAAAAGGAATGAAGAAGCAGAGCCAAAGCAAAACACCACCCAGTTGTGGATGCGTCTGGTGGTGGAAGTAAAGTGTGATGCTGTAAAGAACAACACTGCATAGGAACCTGAAATGTTAGGTCCATGAATCAAGGCAAACTGTAAGTGGTGAAACAGGAGATGGCAAGAGTGAACATCGACATTTTCAGAATCAGTGAACTAAAATGGACCAGAATGGGTGAATTTAATTCAGATGACAATTATACCTACTACTGTGGGTAAGAATCCCTTAAAAGAAATGCAGTAGCCTTCATAGGCAACAAATGAGTCCGAAATGCAATACTTGGGTGCAATCTCAAAAATGACAGAATGACCTCTGTTCATTTCCAAGGCAAACCATTCAATAGCAGAGTAACCCAAGTCTATGCCCCAACCACTAATGCCAAAGAAACTGAAGTTGAATGGTTCTATGAATACCTACAAGATTTAGAACTAACATTAAAAAAAAAAAAAAGATCTCCTTTTCATCACAGGGGACTAGAATGCAGAAGTAGGAAGTCAAGAGATACCTGGAGTAACAGGCAAATTTGGTCTTGGTATACAAAATGAAGCAGGGCAAAGGCTAACAGTTTTACCAAGAGAATGCACTGGTCATAGCAAATACCCTCTTCCAACAACACAAGAGAAGACTCTACACATGGACCTCACCAGATGGTGAATACTGAAATAAGATTGATTATATTCTTTGCAGCCAAAGACAGAGAAGCTCTATACAGTCAGCAAAAACAAGACCTGGAGCTGACTGTGACTCAGATAATGAACTCCTTATTGCCAAATTCAGACTTAAATTGAAGAAAGTAGGGAAAACCACTAGGCCATTCAGGTATGACCTAAATCAAATCCTGTATGGTTATACAGTAGAAATGACAAATAAATTCAAGGGATTAGATCTGATAGAGTGCTTGAAGAACTATGGATGGAGGTTCGTAACATTGTAAAGGAGGTAGTGAGCAAAACCATCCCCAAGAAAAAGAAATGCAAAAAGGCAAAGTTGTTGTCTGAGGAAGGCTTATAAATAGCTGAGAAAAGAAGGGAAGCCAAAGACAAAGGAGAAAAGGAAAGATATACCCATCTGAATGCAGAGTTCCAAAGAATAGCAAGGAGCGATGAGAAGGCCTTTTTAGTGAACAATGCAAAGAAATAGAGGAAAACAATAGAATGGGAAAGATTAGAGATCTCTTCAAGAAAATTAGAGAAACCAAGGGAATATATCATGCAAAGATGGGTACAATAATGGACAGAACAGTATGGACCTAACAGAAGCAGAAGATATTAAGAAGAGGTGGCAAGAATACACAGAAGAACTATACAAAAAAGATCTTAATGACCCAGATAACCATGATGATGTGATCACTCACCTAGAGTCAGAAATCTTCGAGTGCAAAGTCAAGTGGGCCTTAGGAAGCACCACTATGAACAAAGCTGGTGGAGGTGATGGAATTCCAGCTGAGCTATTTCAAATCCTAAAAGATGATGCTGTTAAAGTGTTCCACTCAGTATGCCGGCAAATTTGGAAAACTCAGTAGTGGTCACAGGACAAGAAAATGTCAGTTTTCATTCCAATCCCAAAGATAGGCAGTGCCAAAGAATGTTCAAGTGAAAGTTGCTCAGTCATGTCCGACTTTTGCGACCCCTTGGACTATACAGTCCATGGAATTCCCCAGTCCAGAATACTGGAGTGGGTAGCTGTTCCCTTCTCCAAAGAATGTTCAAACTACTGCACAATTGCACTCATTCATACTGTAGAAAAGTAATGCTCAAAATTCTCCAAGTGAGGCTTCAATAGTACATGAACCAAGAACTTCCAGATGTTCAAGCTGGATTTAGAAAGACAGAGGAACCAGAGATCAAACTGCCAACATCTGTTGGATGATAGAAAAGGCAAGAGAATTCCAGAGAAACCGTCTATCTGCTTCACTGACCACGCTAAAGCCTTTGACTGTGTGTATCACAACCAACTATGGAAAATTCTTAAATAGATGGGAGACACTTATCGTGTCTCCTGAGAAACCTGTATTCAGGTCAAGAAGCAACAGTTAGAACCAGACATGGAACAATAGACTAGTTCCAAATTGGGAAAGGAGTATGTCAAGGCTGTATATTTTCACCCTGTTTATTTAACTTATATGCAGAATGTTCTTGCCTGGAGAATCCCAGGGATGGCGGAGTGTGGTGGGCTGCCGTCTGTGGGGTCGCAGAGTCGGACATGACTGAAGTGACTTAGCAGCAGCAGCAGCAGCAGCAGAGTACATCATGCAAAATTCCAGGTTGGATGAATCATAAGACGGAATCAAGATTTCCAGGAGAAGTATCAATAACCTCAGATATGCAGGTGACACCACCTTTATGGCAGAAAGCAGAGAGGAACTGAAGAGCCTCCTGATGAAGGTGGAAGTGATAGTGAAAACGCTGGCTTAAAACTCAACATTCAGAAAACTAAGATCATGGCACCTGGTCCCATCACTTCATCACAAATAGATGGGGAAACAACAGAAACAGTGACAGATTTTATATTCTTAGGCTCCAAAATCACTGCAGATGGTAACTGCTGCCATGAAATTAAAAGACACTTGCTCCTTGGAAGAAAAGCTATGACAAACCTAGATAGCATATTGAAAAGCAGAGACATACTTTGCTGACAAAGGTCCATATAGTCAAAGCTATGATTTTTCCACTAGTCATTATGGATGTGACAGTTGGACCATAAAGAAAGCTGATGCTTTTGAGCTGTAGTGTTGGAGTAGACTCTTGAGAGTCCCTTGGACTGCAAGATCACACCAGTCATTCCTAAAGGAAATCAAACCTGAATATTCATTAGAATGACTGATGCTGAAGCTCCAATACTTTGGCCACCTGATGCGACAAGCTGACTCATTAGAAAAGACTGATGCTGGGAAAGCTAGAAGGCTGGAAAAGAAGGGGACTACAGAGGACCAGATGATTGAGTGGCATGAGTTTGAATAAGCTCCAGGAAGTAGTAAAAGACAGGAAGCCTCACGTGCTGCACTCCACGCCTTCACAAAGAGTTGGACACGACTGAGTGACTGAACAACATCAAGGGGAGTAAAGACTGGAAGCTGGGAGACAAAGTAGGAGGCTGTGGCAGTGGTTTGGGCCAAGGCTGCTGCTTGAGTGGAGGAAGTTGTAGATGGGGGAGATAATTGATGTGGTTGGATTCCTTTTGCTTGGTCATTATTCCAACAGGTTTTCCTACTGGATTGGCTATGAGGCTGTAGGAAAGGAAGGGCATCTTCCAGGATTTTGGTTTAAGCAGATTGAAGTGTTATTACTTTAGTGGAGTAGGTACTGGTTTGGAATGGGAGATTAAGAGTTTGTTTTTTGACATGTTATGCATATAATGGATACTAGCACCCAAATGGCAGTATCAATAGACAACTGGATATATGATTTGGGATCTTTGGGGAGAGGTCAAGGTTGAAAAATGAGATTGAAGAGTTATCAGGATATAGGTGGTATTTACATGCATGGGACTGAAAGAGGTGGCTAAGGAGAAAATGTAGATGGAGAAGAGAAAGAGCGAGGGCTGTGTCCTGGGTCTCCATAATACAGACATGAGTGGAGAAGCCAGCAAAGGAGACTGGGGAGGAATGGCCTGTGAGGGAGGAGAAAACCAGTATCTAGCGCAAAGCACTGCTCAGCACATAAAACTCATTCCACACAAATCTGCTGAAGGAAAGCATGAATGATCAGGTTTCTGTCTCCTCATCTCATCTACTGCTCCTTCAGGCCCACCCTGCATCCTAACCACACCCAGTGATGCCGGCAAGTGCTCAGTGCACAGACGTTCATCTAGGCCTCTGTGCATCTGCATGTTTCCATCCCCCTGCTTTGAATGCCTTTTCCTTCTATTTCCTTTTAAAACTGATGCCTGTTCATCACACTGATGAGTATGATGCCTGTTCTTAGGAAACCTTCTCTGTCCCTGTATTAGGATTCTTAATTATCTTCTACCAGATTCTGAGCAAGTTGAACACAAGGATGGTGGTGGGGTTTAGTTGTTAACTTGGGTCCAACTCTTAAGATCCAGTGGACTGTAGCTCACCAGGCTCCACTGTCCATGGGATTTCCCAGGCAGGAATAATGGGATTTCCCAGGCAGGAATAATAGTGGGTTGCCATTTCCTTCTCCAGGGGATCTTCCCGACCCAGGAATCAAGCCCTGGTCTCTGGTATTGCAGGTGGATTCTTTACCTCTGAGCCATCAGGGAAGCCCCTGAAGGCAGGGATAGTTAGTCCTCATTTCGGTATCTCTAGTGCCTAATGTGGGAGAAGGCAATGGCATCCCACTCCAGTACTCTTGCCTGGAAAATCCCATGGACAGAGGAGCCTGGTGCGCTGCAGTCCATGGGGTCGCTAGGAGTTGGACACGACTGAGCAACTTTACTTTCACTTTTCACTTTCATGCATTGGAGAAGGAAATGGCAACCCACTCCAGTGTTCTCGCCTGGAGAATCCCAGGGATGGGGGAGCCTGGTGGGCTGCCATCTATGGGGTCGCACAGAGTCGGACACAACTGACACGACTTAGCAGCAGCAGCACAGCAGTGCCTAATGTAGAGTCTGAAAATAATAGTCACTTAGCAAGTGTAATTTTTTTAAAAACAAATAAATGAAGGCACCATTCAATTTGTGAGGATCAATTCAGCTTCCTAGATGATCTTCATGTTCTCCCTTCCTTATGTATTACTCCCAAAGTCTACGAGCAGGCTTCTGGTTAGTTTACCAAACCCGCAGAACAAGGTGACAGCATGTTTAGAGCTCTCTATCTGTGCTTATTTTACTGAAACAGAAGATTCCTTTTGTTCTGTGCACATCTCATCCATTTTTTCAAACAAGAGAAACCTCCTTAGACAAGGCTTTAGAAACACCATGTCACCACAGAAACAACTTAGATATTGACAGGGTAGAAGAGAGAAAAAGCATACAGTATGACTCAAGTCATATCATAAAGGTTCCTTAGGCAGCCAGCATCATCCAGTGGATTCATGTAAAATGCTGTTATTTTGAAACTATTTTAAAAATCCTATACAAGATCATGAAGAAGCCCAATGAACTGGAATAACTACTGGATCACAAGACTGCTCAATCAATCTCATCTTTAACAATGAGACAGTATTACACATGTACTATCCATTCCCCAAAGCGGCTACATTCTCGCCTGCTGCTGCCAAAACACAGGTGTGACACAGCTGTGATGTGGAACCAAGCTGTTCTACGCAGTTCAGATTTCTTCAGGACCCTGCACCCAGAAATCTGTGACCAGGACAGGCAACTGTTTCTATTTTCATTTACAAACTAATGGTGCGTAACGAGACGTAAGAAAGGATCACACAGAATGGTCATAAATATTCAGAGAACAAAGTTAGCCTTGGACCTAGTATTCTGAGCTAAAATAGGAGCCTATTTTAGAAAAATTTTAAAAGAGGGCTCTTGTTCATGTCATTAATCCTTTCTGAATCTTGGTACCATTTACAGAGCATCAGACTATATTTTCTTTTTGGTATGGGAAAGAATTATTTTGTAAACAGCACAGTATTTTCAGTCATTTTTGTTGAACCTGGAGTATTTGTCCAGAACATGTCTTGTGCCATAGCCCTTGTAATTCGTTTTGCTGAGTCTGTTAACTTCAATAAGTATACTAACAGAAAAAGGAAAAACCCTGAAAAGTGACAGAGAAAGTCTGGGAAAAAGCCTCAGAGAAACAAAACATAAGAGGAATAGTCAACCAATAATTAAAAATATATCAACAAAGTATAAAGTATAAATTATATAATTCAGTGGCCAATTAAGATGATGAAGAAGGACAGAGAAATGGGAAAAAGACAAATACAAATTCAATAGGTAAACAGAAAGATGACTGTGTGAGTGTGTGCTCAGTCGCTTCAGTCGTGTCTGACTCTTTGTGACCCCGTGGACTGTAGCCCGCCAGGCTTCTCTGTCCATGGGATTCTCCAGGCAAGAATACTGGAGTGGGTCGCGGTACCCTCCTCCATGGGGTCTCCCGGACCTAGGGATTGAACCCATGTCTCCTTCATTGGCAGGTGGGTTCTTTACCTCTGAGCCACCAGGGAAGCCTCAGAAAGATGACTGCTTATTTACTAAAAATATACTTCAATCCCAGTGATATCCCCTATCTGGAATTATTATTCCCAGGTTTAAAAAAAAAAAGTTGAAAATATACTGTCCTTAGTAACTACCCAGGAGCACAGATCTAGGAATTATTTTGGCAGAAATCGGAAAGTATCCTCTGGTATATTTCTCCCTCACTATGAGAACCTTGACAAGGAACTTGTTTGGTAAGGATCTGGTCATTACAAAACTAAGTTATGGGTGAAAAATAACTGAAGCCAATGATGTAAGTTCATGCAAAGAATTCAGCAACAAACCCAATCAGAATTAGATGCTCTCTTTTCCCATAAAGGCTGAAACTGCCGCAGGAAGAATTTAGATTAGACATAAGGAGACATATTCTGATTGAAACGATTGCAATATCATTGAAATGGGTCACCTAGGAAAGTTTTGGAATATTATTTCCTAGCAACTGCTAAAAATAGAACTGATGCTCGGGGATGGCTCTAGGCAAATGTGAGGAATCGTAGACTCAAGAACGTCATAGCAGAAGGCAGCCTTAGAAATCATCAAATCCAGAGGATCCCAAATTTGTCTTCATGCTGAATCGCCTGGGAATCTTTATCAAAATTCCCAAACCCAGGCCGCAGCCGGGGCCACTGCACTCACAGTACCCAGGAGCAGGACAGGCATTAGGATTTTGAAAAGCTTCTTAGGTATTCCCAGTGGGCAGCCTAATTAGGGTGCTGCTGCTGCTAAATCGCTTCAGTCGTGTCTGACTCTGTGCAACCCCATAGACGGCAGCCCACCAGGCTACCCCGTCCCTGGGATTCTCCAGGCAAGAACACCGGAGTGGGTTGCCATTTCCTTCTC
>NW_011494939.1:1421519-1421971 GCF_000754665.1 Bison bison bison
AGCCTTATTGCCAAATTCAGACTTAAATTGAAGAAAGTAGGGAAAACCACTAGACCATTCAGGTATGACCTAAATCAAATCCCTTATGATTATACAGTGGAAGTGAGAAATAGATTTAAGGGCCTAGATCTGATAGATAGAGTGCCTGATGAACTATGGAATGAGGTTCATGACACTGTACATGAGACAGGGATCAAGACCATCACCATGGAAAAGAAATGCAAAAAAGCAAAATGGCTGTCTGAGAAGGCCTTACAAATAGCTGTGAAAAGAAGCAAAGTGAAAAGCAAAGGAGAAAAGGAAAGATATTCCCATCTGAATGCAGAGTTCCAAAGAATAGCAAGAAGAGATAAAAAAGCCTTCTTCAGCAATCAAATGCAAAGAAATAGAGGAAAACAACAGAATGGGAAAGACTAGAGATCTCTTCAAGAAAATCAGAGACACCAAAGGAA
>NW_011494939.1:1422071-1423947 GCF_000754665.1 Bison bison bison
GCTAAAGCGCTTCAGTCGTGTCTGACTCTGTGCAACCCCATAGACGGCAGCCCACCAGGCTACCCCGTCCCTGGGATTCTCCAGGCAAGAACACCGGAGTGGGTTGCCATTTCCTTCTCCAATGCATGAAAGGGAAAAGTGACAGTGAAGTCACTCAGTCGTGTCCGACTCTTCCCGACTCCATGGACTGCAGCCTACCAGGCTCTCTGTCCATGGGATTTTCCAGGCAAGAGTACTGGAGTGGGTTACCACTAACCCTAACCCTAATTAGGGTACCGTGGGTGATCTCAGGTTACAGATAAAGAGAGGGAAAACTTTTCCAAGGTTACCAGGGTAGCAAGTGGCCCAGAAGAAAGACAGCCCAAGTCTCCTGACCCTGATCTGGCACACAGATTTAAAACACAGAAAGTGTCTTCAAAAAGAAAGAAAAACAAGATGGGAGGGAGATTCAGAAGGGAGGGGATATATGTATACCTATGGCTGATTCAAAAAAAAAAAAGAAAGAAAAAGAAAAACAATTTATTTTACATATATGGAATCAATACATTACCACTATAGATGATTTAAAAGAACCATTGAAACTGCCAGTGAAAATTAATAATTCTCAATCTCACTATCCAGAGATAAGTTATTAATCATTGTTGATAATTTTGAATGTTATTCTACTTTTTTCTCAGAGTTTGTATGTACTTTTAAAGTTTTGTAAAGGTCAGGATCATCCCTATGAACATGGCAGTGGGCGTTCTAGAAATCCAGGGAGCTAATGAAACTAAGCCATGACCGTGGGGCAACCCAAGATGGGCGGGTCATGGTGGAGAGATCTTATAGAATGTGGTCGACTGGAGAAGGGAATGGCAAACCACTTCAGTATTCTTGCCTTGAGAACCCATGAACAGTATGAAAAAGCAAAATGATAGGATACTGAAAGAGAAACTCCCCAGGTCAGTAGGTGTCCAATATGCTACTGGAGAAGAGTGGAGAAATAGTTCCAGAAAGAATGAAGGGATGGAGCCAAAGCAAAAACAATACCCAGCTGTGGATGTGACTGGTGATAGAAGCTAAGTCTGATGCTGTAAAGAGCACTATTGCATAGGAACCTCGAATGTCGGGTCCATGAATCAAGGCAAACTGGAAGTGGTCAAACACGAGATGGCAAGAGTGAATATCAACATTCTAGGAATCAGTGAACTGAAATGGACTGGAATGGGTGAATTTAACTCAGATGACCATTATATCTACTACTGCGGGCAGGAATCCCTCAGAAGAAATGGAGTAGCCATCATGGTCAACAAAAGAGTCCGAAATGCAGGACTTGGATGCAATCTCAAAAACGACAGAATGATCTCTGTTCGTTTCCAAGGCAAACCATTCAATATAACAGTAATCCAAGTCTATGCCCCAACCAGTAATGCTGAAGCAGCTGAAGTTGAACAGTTCTATGAAGATCTACAAGACCTTGAAGAACTAACACCCAAAAAAGATGTTCTTTTCATTATAGGGGACTGGAATGCAAAAGTACGAAGTCAAGAAACACCTGGAGTAACAGGTAAATTTGGCCTTGGAATACGGAATGAAGCAGGGCAAAGACTAATAGAGTTTTGCCAAGAAAATGCACTGGTCATAACAAACACCCTCTTCCAACAACACAAGAGAAGACTCTATACATGGACATCACCAGATGGTCAACACCAAAATCAGATTGATTATATTCTTTGCAGCCAAAGATGGAGAAGCTCTATACAGTCAGCAAAAACAAGACCAGGAGCTGACTGTGGCTCAGACCATGAACTCCTTATTGCCAAATTGAGACTTAAATTGAAGAAAGTAGGGAAAATCACTAGACCATTCAGGTATGACCTAAATCAAATCCCTTATG
>NW_011494939.1:1424047-1425626 GCF_000754665.1 Bison bison bison
GTACATGAGACAGGGATCAAGACCATCACCATGGAAAAGAAATGCAAAAAAGCAAAATGGCTGTCTGAGAAGGCCTTACAAATAGCTGTGAAAAGAAGCAAAGTGAAAAGCAAAGGAGAAAAGGAAAGATATTCCCATCTGAATGCAGAGTTCCAAAGAATAGCAAGAAGAGATAAAAAAGCCTTCTTCAGCAATCAATGCAAAGAAATAGAGGAAAACAACAGAATGGGAAAGA
The DNA here is from genome assembly GCF_000754665.1 of Bison bison bison. NCBI lineage: Eukaryota > Metazoa > Chordata > Mammalia > Artiodactyla > Bovidae > Bison > Bison bison. The sequence goes on from NW_011494939.1 coordinate 1,424,283, forward strand.
CTAGAGATCTCTTCAAGAAAATCAGAGACACCAAAGGAACATTTCATGCAAAGATGGGCTCGATAAAGGACAGAAATGGTATGGACCTAACAGAAGCAGAAGATATTAAGAAGAAATGGCAAGAATACACAGAAGAACTGTACAAAAAAGATCTTCACGACCCAGATAATCACGATGGTGTGATCACTCACCTAGAGCCAGACATCCTGGAATGTGAAGTCAAGTGGGCCTTAGAAAGCATCACTACGAACAAAGCTAGTGGAGGTGATGGAATTCCAGTTGACCTATTCCAAATCCTGAAAGACAATGGTGTGAAAGTGCTGAACTCAATATGCCAGCAAATTTGGAAAACTAAAGGTCAGTTTTCATTCCAATCCCAAAGAAAGGCAATACCAAAGAATGCTCAAACTACCGCACAACTGCACTCATCTCACACGCTAGGAAAGTAATGCTCAAAATTCTCAAAGCCAGGCTTCAGCAATATGTGAACCGTGAACTTCCTGACGTTCAAGTGGTTTTAGAAAAGGCAGAGGAACCAGAGATCAAATTGCCAACATCTGCTGGATCATAGAAAAAGCAAGAGAGTTCCAGAAAAACATGTATTTCTGCTTTATTGACTATGCCAAAGCCTTTGACTGTGTGGATCACAATAAACTGTGGAAAATTCTGAAAGAGATGGGAATACCAGACCACCTGACCTGCCTCTTGAGAAATTTGTATGCAGGTCAGGAAGCAACAGTTAGAACTGGACATGGAACAACAGACTGGTTCCAAATAGGAAAAGGAGTACGTCAAGGCTGTATATTGTCACCTTGCTTATTTAACTGATATGCAGAGTACATCATGAGAAACGCTGGACTGGAAGAAACAGATGCTGGAATCAAGATTGCTGGGAGAAGTATCAAGAACCTCAGATATGCAGATGACACCACCCTTATGGCAGAAAGTGATGAGGAACTCAAAAGCCTCTTGATGAAAGTGAAAGTGGAGAGTGGAAAAAGTTGGCTTAAAGCTCAACATTCAGAAAACGAAGATCATGGCATCCGGTCCCATCACTTCATGGGTAATAGATGGGGAAACAGTGGAAACAGTGTCAGACTTCATCTTTTTGGGCTCCAAAATCACTGCAGATGGTGACTGCAGCCATGAAATTAAAAGACGCTTACTCCTTGGAAGGAAAGTTATGACCAATCTAGATAGCATATTCAAAAGCAGAGATATTACTTTGCCAACAAAGGTTCGTCTAGTCAAGGCTATGGTTTTTCCTGTGGTCATGTATGGATGTGAGAGTTGGACTGTGAAGAAGGCTGAGAGCCAAAGAATTGATGGTTTTGAACTGTGGTG
>NW_011494939.1:1425726-1433091 GCF_000754665.1 Bison bison bison
TTTTGAACTGTGGTGTTGGAGAAGACTCTGGAGAGTCCCTTGGACTGCAAGGAGATCCAATCAGTCCATTCTAAAGGAGATCAGCCCTGGGATTTCTTTGGAAGGAATGATGCCAAAGCTGAAACTCCAGTACTTTGGCCACCTCATGCGAAGAGTTGACTCACTGGAATAGACTCTGATGCTGGGAGGGATTGGGGGCAGGAGGAGAAGGGGACGACAGAGGATGAGATGGCTGGATGGCATCACTGACTCGATGGACGTGAGTCTGAGTGAACTCCGGGAGTTGGTGATGGACAGGGAGGCCTGGCGTGCTGTGATTCACGGGGTCGCAAAGAGTCGGACAGGACTGAGCGACTGATCTGATCTGAAAGGTACCGATGGTGTTGGGTGATGCTCTAGCATATGGCTGCCATTTTCTCCCCATCCTTGATGGACACGTAGCATGAGGTCTTATCTTCTTGTCATCTGCATTTAGCTAGAGAACCAAATGGATTCAGGATGGACTCTAAGTTCTTCTTGAGTAAAGACACAAAGTCCAAGTAAAAGTCCTGCCCTGTGGGCTTAGTGTCACCAACAACCAGACAGAGAAGCGCCTCTGCTTCCACTCATGTGGCCTCTTCATTTCCATTATGCTTGAGATCCCTGCCTTGTAAGTTAAGATCTCACCTAAATTTATGGTGGTCTGTATTTGTGTGTAAGTATGTATGTCTGTTCTCACCCATCCCAGGCAACCAGAATGAAGCAAAGCTATTATTCTGAATGGAGTAAATCTTTATCATTGATCCAAATAATCACTGTGATTTGGTGGATCCATAAAATCAAACTTCCACTACTGAAAGAAAATTCCAATTTCAAAGTCCCTATTTTATTATTGCTAACCGGCCAGTTAAAGCTTAAACCTAATTTTATGAGGTGACTTAAATCTGACGCTCAAAATTCAATGTCTCTTCAGCACAGGTAGAAAATCAACACTTTAGTATCAAAAGCCACCTTATTTTGAAAAGGAAGATTCTCTTTAGAATACCAAATGAGTCATAAGAAATGATTTAGAAAAGGAAGTGGGAAACTTGAAATGTAGCTTTCTTAAGTGTGTTCTTTACATCAATGGCGTCAGTAAACACTGCTTCCATCACAGAAACACATCTGAGTTTAATCAGGGGATTAGTTTTTCTTAGTCTGTGAAAGTGAAATATCTTTTTATATTTAGCATTAAGGATAGAGTGATCTATCCACTTCCCTTCTGTAGTCATATCAGGTAGTTAATCTCGTATATACCTGTATTTTTACACCAGAACTGTGCAGAATACAGAAATAGAATATTTGATTGCTTATTTCTTTTCTATGACTACCCAAGCTGTTTCATAGAGGAAGCACATGGTATTAATAACTGAAATATTCTGATTTTTCGATCTGACTTGAGGTTATTTTTAATCTTTGGATGTAAGGTAATTAGGATGGGACATCTCTAAACCTGTTTTTCCTCAGATTTCACCATGTAATTCAGTTTTTCACAGGAAATCAAATTTACCTCTAATTATTTGCATGTGGCTCCATGTATGATATCGATAATGTCTAGCTATGTTTTAATGCCTCTCTGCCTTTCACTTTCTCTCCATTGCCCTCTCACTAGCCCTCTTGTTCCATTAAATATAGTTGTCTGTGTCAGGGGTTGATATGTATTTCAGATACCAAGGATTTTAATATAAATTAAAACCAACTTATTAAATAAAGAAATCTGATTTGAGAAAAGAAAATATATCTCTTAGCTAAATTCCAAGTTTGAGTAATTTTTAATATTGTTTACTATTTGAATTCAGAAGTTCCTCCTTTTATCAACAGCTCCAAGGTAATGTATAAAAGTGGGTTCTAGTTCTGCCTGCTAGTAATTAGCAGTGTTTATTGAGGGACTTATCTCTGGATTTCAGCCCCTCCTCTGTGTGATGGGGTGGGCCCTAAGAATCCCTGGCATGAAGCACAAAGTCTAAATGGCCCGTGACGTCTCTCACAGTTTAGTTCCAGAGGAAACTGGAGATCTCTGGGAACTTCATTAAGATCTGTGATGGTTAATTTTATGTGTCAACTGGACTGGGTCAGAGACTACCCAGACATTTGGTTAAACATTTCTGTGTGCCTGTTTCTATGTGAGATTAGCATCTGAACTGGTAGACTGAGTAAAGCAGTGGCCCTCTCCAATGTAGGTGGCCATCAACTAATCCATTGACGGCCTGAACAGAACAAAAAAGCAGAGCAATGGAAAATTCTTTCTACTTTTTTGCATGAGCTGGGACATTGGTCTCCTATATTCAAACTGGGACTTATACCTTCGGCTCTCCCAGACCTCATGCCTTTGGATTTGAACTACATCACCAGCTTTTCTGGGTCCCCAGCTTTCAGATGGCAGGTTGTGGGACTTCTCAGCCTTCATAACTGTGTAAGCCAATTTCTTACAGTAAATCTCAGTTTCTGTCTGCCTCTGTCTTTATCTCTATATCTATACGTCCTACTCGTTTCTCTAGAGAACACTGACTAAAACATGATCTAAAAGGCTGATGATCAATCATCTAGGAGGAGGAGGAAGGGCTGGTAACTCTCATGGAAAAGAGCCACGTTCCTAACCCACAGGAATTATTTATGTATGGAACATTCACTATATACCATCAGCATGCTGCTGCTGCTAAGTCGCTTCAGTCATGTCTGACTCTGTGTGACCCCATAGATGGCAGCCCACCAGGCTCCCCCATCCCTGGGATTCTCACCAGCATATGGTATATTATATCCTTTAGTCAAAGGAAATTTAAGATGCTGCTTTGCCCATAGGTTGTTTACTGATTTTTTTTTTCCCTCTTCAAATAAGCTTTATTTTTCCTGATGAAAGGGACTTGCTGTGGGAAAACTGGGTCTTGCTCTGGTGTGCAGGGCCACACTTAGTAAATCTTTAATTTTCTGCTGATAGGTGGGGCTATGCTCCCTCCCCGTAAGTTGTTTGGCCTGAGAGGGCATGGTCTTGGAGTCTGCAGGCTCTATGGTAGGGCTAAAGGTGACCTCCCAAAGGGCCTATGCCGTTGTATGCCTCCCAGGACTGCTGCTGCCAATGCCCCTGTCCCCAGAGCAGGGCCTATCAACCCATGCCTCCACAGGAGACCCTCAGATTGAGCCAGACCTGTCTGTGGGTGTCTATTTTGGGTCACTGCTCTTTTCCCCTGGGTCCTGGTGTGCATATGGTTTTGTTTCTGTCCTCCAAGAGTCTTTGTTTCCCCCAGTCCTATGCAAGTTTTGTAATCAAATCCCACTGAACTTCAAAGTCAAAAAAGATGTCCTTTTCATCACAAGGGATTGGAATGCAAAAGTAGATAGTCAAGACAAACCTGGAGTAACAGGCAAGTTTGCCTTGGAGTAAGGAATGAAACCAGGCAAAGGCTAACTGAATTCTGCCAAGATAATGCACTGGTCCTAGCAAACGCCCTCTTCCAACAACACAAGAGAAGACTCTACACATGGACATCACCAGATGGTCAATACTGGAATCAGATTTGATTACTTTTCTCTTGTAGCCAAAGATGGAGAAGCTGGCTACAGTCAGCAAAAACAAAACCTGGAGCTGACTGTGGCTCAGATCATGAGCTCCTAATTGCAAAATTGAAGAAAGTAGGGAAAACTACCAGGCTATTCAGGTATGACCTAAATAATACCAAACTTATGATCATACAGTGGGAGTGACAGATTCAAGGGATTAGATCTGACAGAGTGCCTGAAGAACTATGAATGGAGGCTTGTAACACTGTATAGGAGGTGGTGGGCAAAACCATTCCCACGAAAAAGAAATGCAAGAAGGCAAAGCGGTTGTCTGAGGAGACCTTACAAATAGCTGAGAAAACAAGACAAGCGAAGGGCAACAGAGAAAGAGAAAGATATACCCTATTGAAGGCAGAGTTCCAAAGAACAGCAAGGAGAGATAAGAAAGCCTTTCTAAGTGATCAATGCAAAGAAACAGAGGAAAACAATAGAATGGGAAGACTAGAGATCTCTTCAAGAAAATTAGAGATACCAAGGGCACATTTCATGCAAAGATAGGCACAATCAAGGACAGAAATGGTAAGGACCTAACAGAAGCAGAGGAGATTAGAAGAGCTGGCAAGACCACAGAGAAGAACTGTACAAAAACGGTCTTAATGACTCAGATAACCATGATAGTATGGTAGCTCCCTAGAGCCAAACATCCTCAAGTGTGAAGTCAAGAGGGTCTTAGGAAGCATTTGTACAAACAAAGCTAGTGGAGGTGATGGAATTCCAGCTGAGCTATTTCAAATCCTAAAAGATGGTGCTATTAAAGTGCTATGTTCAATATGCCAGCAAATTTGGAAAACTCATCAGTGGCCACAGGACTGGACAAAGTCAGTTTTCATTCCAATCCCAAATAAGGGCAATGCCAAAGTATGTTAAAACTACCACACACTGTGCTCATTACACATGCTAGCAAGATAATGCTCAAAATCTTTCAAGCTAGGCTTCAACACTACATGAATTGAGAATTTCCAGGTGTACAAGGTGAATTTAGAAAAGGCAGAGGAACCAGAGATCAAATCGCCAACATCTGCTGGATCATAGGAAAACCAAGGAATTCCAGAAAAACATCTACTTCTGCTTCACTGATTATGCTAAAGCCTTTTACTGTATGGATCACAACAAACTGGAAAATTTTGAGAGATGAGAATACCAGACCACCTTACCTGCCTCCTGAGAAACCTGTATGTAGGACAAGAAACAACAGTTAGAACTTGACATGGAACAATGCACTAGTTCAAAATTGGGAAAGAAGTCAAGGCTCTATATAGTCACCCTGCTTATTTAACTTCTATGCAGAGTACATAATGCAAAAAAAAAAAAAAAAAAATGCCATGCTGGATGAATCACAAGCTGGAATCAAGAATGCCAAGAGAAATATCAACAATCTCAGACATGCAGATAATATTACTCTAATGGCAGAAAGTGAAGAGGAACTAAACAGCCTCTTGGCGAAGATAAAAGAGGAGAGTAAAAAAGCTTGTTTAAAACTCAACATTCAAAAAAGTAAGATCATGGCATCCAGTCCCATCACTTCATGGCAAATAGATGGGGAAAAGGTGGAAACAGTGACAGATTTTATTTTCTTGGGCTCCAAAATCACTGCAGAAAGTGACTGTGGCCATGAAATTAAAAGACACTTGCTTTGGAAGAAAACCTATGACAAAACTAGACAGCATATTAAAAAGCAAGGAATGGCATTGAAACATGTAAATTATCATATGTGAAATGAATCGCCAGTCCAGGTTCAAAGCATGATACAGGGTGCTCAGGGCTGGTGCACTGGGATGACCCAGAGGGATGGGATGGGGAGGGAGATAGGCGCAGGGTTCCGGATGGGGAACACATATACACCCATGGCGGATTCATGTCAATGTATGACAAAACCAATACAACATTGTAAAGTAAATAAATAAATAAATAAATAAAACTGAAAAAAAAAAAAAAGCAGAGACATCACTTCGCCAACAAAGGTCTGTATAGTCAAAGTTATGGTTTTTCCAGTAGTCATGTACAGATGTGAGAGTTGGAAAATAAAGAAGGCTGAGAACCGAAGAATTGATGCTCTCAAACTGTGGTGCTGGAGAAGGCTTTTGAGAGTCCCTTGCACAGCAAGGAGATCAAACCAGTAAATCCTAAAGGAAATTACCCTGAATACTCATTGGAAGGACTGATGTTGAAGCTGAAGCTCCAATACTTTGACATGAGATACAAAGAACCAACACATTGGAAAAGACCCTGATGCTGGGAACAACTGAGGGCAGGAGGAGAAGGGGGCAAAAGATGATGAGATGGTAGGATGGCATTATGAACTCAATGGACATGAGTTTGAGCAAACTGTAGGAGATAGTGAAGGACAGGAAAGCCTGGCATGAAGCAGTCCATGGGGTTGAAAAGAGTCGGAAATGAGTGAGTAACTAAACAATAGCATCCATAGACAAGGAAATATTACTTAGCAAAAAAAGGAATAACCTATTGATATTCCAAATAACAGTAAATAATCTCAAAATAATTATGCTTACTGACAGAAGGTGGAAAAAATACTCATACTGTATTACATTGATATAATATTCCAGGAAATGCAAACTAATGTATTATGAAATAAAACAAATCAATAGTTGCATGTAGATTAGGAAGGGACAAGAGGAAGAGATCATTAAAGGGTATGAGAAAACTTTTGCGGGTGATATGTTCATTACCTTAATTGTTGTTACGGTATTATAGGTGCATACATGTCAAAATTCATCATGTACAATTTAAGTGTCATTTAGTTGCTAAGTTGCGACTGACTCTTTGTGACTCCATGGACTGTAGTCCACCAGGCTCCTCTGCCCATGGGATTTCCCAGGCAAGAATGGGAGTTTACTGATTCTTTACTGAACTCTGTAGAGTTGTATATTTGATGTTCTACTTACTAAACCAATGAGCAATATAACTGTTTATTATAAAATGAGATATCTCTCATCATTCAGTATTTTGTTTTTATTTTATAAAAAGCCTTCTGAAACTAAAATGGGTAGACATCGTTACTGATCTGAATGCAGCATTAAACACTAGAATTATTTTAACCCCTGACTTCACTATTTCACAAAATAAAGTATTTAACCTGCATATCTCATTTGTTCCTTTAAAATAAATCATAATATTATTCAACCTACAGGAGTCCTATAGAATAATGATGATTGGTTTATATGGTACTGCATTGCTAATCAAGAGATGGGATTTTGAAGACATAGAAAACAAGTTTATGGTAATCAAAGGGGAAAGGGAGTGGGGGGGTGGGATAAATTAGGAGTTTGGGATTAGCAGACACAGAGTCAGTTCAGTTCAGTCGCTCAGTCGTGTCTGACTCTTTGCAACCCTTCGCATGAGGTAGCCAAAGTACTGGAGTTTCAGCCTCAGCGTCAGTCCTTCCAATGAACACCCAGGATTGATCTCCCTTAGGATGGACTGATTGGATCTCCTTGCAGTCCAAGGGACTCTCAAGAGTCTTCTCCAACACCACAGTTCAAAAGCATCAATTCTTCGGTGCTCAGCTTTCTTCACCATCCAACTCTCACATCCATACATGACCACAGGAAAAACCATAGCCTTGACTAGACAGACCTTTGTTGGCAAAGTAATGTCTCTGCTTTTCAATATGCTATCTAGGTTGGTCATAACTTTCCTTCCAAGGAGTAAGCGTCTTTTACTTTCATGGCTGCAGTCACCATCTGCAGTGATTTTGGAGCCCCCAAAAATAAAGTCGGACACTGTTTCCACTGTTTCCCCATCTATTTCCCAAGAAGTGATGGGACCAGATGC
>NW_011494939.1:1433355-1435918 GCF_000754665.1 Bison bison bison
GCCCCCAAAAATAAAGTCGGACACTGTTTCCACTGTTTCCCCATCTATTTCCCAAGAAGTGATGGGACCAGATGCCATGATCTTCGTTTTCTGAATGTTGAGCTTTAAGCCAGCTTTTTCTCTCTCCTCTTTCACTTTCATTAAGAGGCTTTTTAGTTCCTCTCACTTTCTGCCATAAGGGTGGTGTCATCTGCATATCTGAGGTTATTGATATTTCTCCCAGCAATCTTGATTCCAGCTTGTGTTTCTTCCAGTCCAGCGTTTCTCATGATGTACTCTGCATATCAGTTAAATAAGCAGGATGACAATATACAGGCTTGAGGTACTCCTTTTCCTATTTGGAACCAGTCTGTTGTTCCATGTCCAGTTCTAATTGTTGCTTCCTGACCTGCATACAGATTTCTCAAGAAGCAAGTCAGATGGTCTGGTATTCCCATCTCTTTCAGAATTTTCCACGGTTTATTGTGATCCACACAGTTAAAGGCTTTGGCATAGTCAATAAAGCAGAAGTATTTTTCTGGAACTCTCTTGCTTTTTTGATGATCCAGCAGATGTTGGCAATTTGATCTCTGGTTCCTCTGCCTTTTCTAAAACCAGCTTGAACATCTGGAAGTTCATGGTTCACGTATTGCTGAAGCCTGGCTTGGAGAATTTTGAGCATTACTTTACTAGCGTGTGAGATGAGTGCAAATGTGCGGTAGTTTGAGCATTCTTTGGCATTGCCTTTCTTTGGGATTGGAATGAAAACGGACCTTTTCCAGTCCTGTGGCCACTGCTGAGTTTTCCAAATTTGCTGGCATATTGAGTTCAGCACTTTCACACCATCATCTTTCAGGATTTGAAATAGGTCAACTGGAATTTCATCACCTCCACTAGCTTTGTTCGTAGTGATGCTTTCTAAGGCCCACTTGACTTCACATTCCAGGGTGTCTGGCTCTAGGTGAGTGATCACACCATCATGATTATCTGGGTCATGAAGATCTTTTTTGTACAGTTCTTCTGTGTGTTCTTGCCACTTCTTAATATCTTCTGCTTCTGTTAGGTCCATACCATTTCTGTCCTTTATTGAGCCCATCTTTGCATGAAATGCTCCCTTGGTATCTCTAATTTTCTTGAAGAGATCACTAATTTCCCCCATTCTATTGTTTTTCTCTATTTCTTTGCATTGATCACTGAGAAAAGCTTTTTTTTTTTTTTCTCTCTCCTTGCTATTCTTTGGAACTCTGCATTTAGATGGGAATACCTTTCCTTTTCTCCTTTGCTTTTCGCTTCCCTTCTTTTCACAGCTATTTGTAAGGCCTCCTCAGACAGCCATTTTTCTTTTTTGCATTTCTTTTCCATGGGGATGTTCTTAATCCCTGTCTTCTGTACAATGTCACGAACCTCTGTCCATAGTTCTTTAGGCACTCTGTCTATCAGATGTAGTCCCTTAAAATCTATTTCTCATTTCCACTGTATAATCGTAAGGGATTTGATTTAGGTCATACCTGAATGGTTTTAGTGGTTTTCCCACTTTCTTCAATTTGAGTCTGAATTTGGCAATAAGGAGTTCATGATCTGAACCACAGTCAGCTCCCGGTCTTGTTTTTGCTGACTGTATAGAGCTTCTCCATCTTTGGCTACAAGGAATATAATCAATCTGATTTCAGTGTTGACCATCTGGTGATGTCCATGTGTAGAGTCTTTTCTTGTGTTTTTGGAAGAGGGTGTTTGCTAGGATCAGTTTGTTCTCTTGGCAAAACTCTATTAGCCTTTGCCCTGCTTTATTCTGAACTCCAAGGCCAAATTTGCCTGTTACTCCAGGTGTTTCCTGACTACCTACTTTTGCATTCCAGTTCCCCATACTATCTCTAAAATAAAGGTCCTACTGTACAGCACAGGGAACTATAGTCAATATCCTATAATAAACCATAATGGAAAAGAACATACATATATGTGTGTTTATAACTGAATCACTTTGTTGTACACCACAAACTAACAGAACATTGTAAACGAAAGATGAAAGTGAAAGTGTTAGTTGCTCAATCGTGTCCAACTCTTTGCAATGCCATGGGCTATAGCCAGCCAGGCTCCTCTGTCCGTGGGATTATCCAGGCAAGAATACTGTAGTGGGTTGCTGTTTCCTTCTCCAGAAAAACTTCCTGACTCAGGGATTGAACCCCGGACTCTGCATTGTAGGCAGATTCTGTATTGAGTCACCTATACTTCAATGAAGAAGATGAGGTTTTGTAGGTTCCAGATAAATAGAATTATATTATTGCTCCTTGCCAACATCTGCTGGATAATGGAAAAAGCAAGAGAGTTCCATAAAAACATCTATTTCTGCTTTATTGACTATACCAAAGCCTTTGACTGTGTGGATCACAATACACTGTGGAAAACTCTGAAAGAGATGGGAATACCAGACCACCTGATCTGCCTCTTGAGAAATTTGTATGCAGGTCAGGAAGCAACAGTTAGAACTGGACATGGAACAACAGACTGGTTCCAAATAGGAAAAGGAGTATGTCAAGGCTGTATATTGTCACCCTGTTTATTTAACTGATATGCAGAGTACATCATG
>NW_011494939.1:1436130-1439386 GCF_000754665.1 Bison bison bison
TTTTCCTGTGGTCATGTATGGATGTGAGAGTTGGATGGTGAAGAAAGCTGAGCACCGAAGAATTGATGCTTTTGAACTGTGGTGTTGGAGAAGACTCTTGAGAGTCCCTTGGACTGCAAGGAGATCCAACCAGTCCCTTCTGAAGGAGATCAGCCCTGGGATTTCTGTGGAAGGAATGATGCTAAAGCTGAAACTCCAGTACTTTGACCACCTCATGTGAAGAGTTGACTCACTGGAATAGACTCTGATGCTGGGAGGGATTGGCGGCAGGAGGAGAAGGGGACGACAGAGGATGAGATGGCTGGATGGCATCACTGACTCGATGGACGTGAGTCTGAGTCAACTCCAGGAGTTGGTGATGGACAGGGAGGCCTGGCGTGCTGCGATTCATGGGGTTGCAAAGAGTCGGACATGACTGAGCGTCTGATCTGATCTTAAAAGTAAAAAGATATCCAACAAAAGAGAGAGAGAGAGATTGAGAGAGAGGTTTTTGAATATTCCTACAAGTATCAGAGCTGGAGCGTATCTGTAGCAGAGACTTCTAGCTGTTAGTCAAAATATACTTTCCTTTCTTCTGTAGTTGCCCAATGAATTCACAACACATCTAATCTTTACATGACCTATCTACAGTTGACATGGGAAGCATGCTAGCTAACATGGTATGCTAAGCTTTTAGGGTATCTGTATCTTAAGCAGTTAACCTCAAGATTTCTCCAGTATCGCCCGAAGAATGTTTCCACATATTTTCAGAAGATTTTCTCTTTTTTGGATATTGAATCTAAGTCAGAATGATTTAAGTAGTGTTTAATCCATTAATCTCTTCCACCTACTTCAAAGAGGTGACACTGTCATAGAAAGCAAGAGAAAATATGAGGGGGTGGGACAGACAGATAATCGTCTTGGTAGGAGGGCATTCAAGTCAGCAGTTTCTTTCATAATACTATATTAACAAAAGGAGTTCAAGAATGGCCTCCAATTCCCTTCAAGCATTTAAGATTTCTAAGGTGCCTATCAAGCATTACATTGTTTTAAGCATGACATTTCCAAGTCAAAATTAACAGAGATAAAGTCAGTCACACCTCCAGATGCAGGAATTACTAGTTAGCATTAAACTCTTTCACTAACCATGTCCTTAAATAGTAATTACTAATATGCCTGTGTTTTTCATATACATTAGTGCTGCTGAGGGAAAATTAGCCTCAAGTCTGATGAGGAGTTATCTTGAGAGCTATGTTCTTAGCTTAGTTAGTACAGCATCAGACTTCTTATCTGAGGGTCCAAGATTCAAGTCCTTGTTCAGGTGTTTACTTTGGGCTTCCCAGGCGGTACTAGTTGTAAAGAATCCACCTAGCAGAAGATTTTAAGAGACTGGGTTCGATCCCTGTGTCGGGAAGATCCCCTGGAGGATGGCGTGGCACACCAGTATTTTTACCTGGAGAATCCCATGGACAGAGAAGCCTGGAGGGCTATAGTGCACGGGGTCACAAAGAGTTGGATATGACTGAAGCAACTGAGCATGCATGCACTGGAAAGAAGATATCTTGAGCACTGTATCCTTTGAGAGAGGACATAGAAATGGGAAGTTAGGAGACAGCTTTCAATGAGGCTTGTCAGGGTACAAAGTTCATCTTGTTAGTAGGTTAGTGATATTTATTAAACACACATTAAAGAAGAGATACTGTGATGAAATAAATGCATTAGAGTTGCCAATCTGTTCATTTATTTAGCCAGCAAAAGTTTGTGGGGCCTTGTTCTGTATCAGAATCTCTGAAAGGTGCTAGGAATACAGAGATGAAACATGGTCCCACCTGTAAGAGGTCAACATCTAGTGTGGAGCTGGTTGTGTAAAACCATAGTAACTATACCAATGGGATAATCATATTTGATCATCTCCCGAGCTGCAAATACCTCCAATTCTTCCAGAGCTTTAAGGGCAGAGCTATCTTACTCAATTTTCAACTCCTAGCACCTAGTCCAGTGCCTGGCCCATAGAAAGAGCTTAAAACATGTCCTGATGACATGACAAGGGTGTCCACTCTCACCACTATTATTCAACATAGTTTTGGAAGTCCTAGCTATAGCAGTCAGAGAAGAAACTTAAATAAAAGGAATCCAGATTGGAAAAGAAGAAGTAAAGCTCTCATTGCTTGCAAATGACGTGATACTATACAGTGAAAACCCTAAAGATACTATCAGAAAATTACTAGAGCTAATCAGGGAATTTAGCAAAGCTGCAGGATACAAAATCAACACACAGAAATCACTTGCATTCCTATATACTAAACATGAAACATCCGAAAGAGAAATTAAGGAATGAATCCCATTCACCACTGCAACAAAAAGAATAAAATATCTAGGAATAAGCCTACCTAAGGAGACAAAAGGGCTATATACAGAAAATTATAAGATACTGATGATTGAATTCAAAAATGACATAAACAGATGGAGAGATATTCCATGTTCTTGGGTATAAGAATCAATATTGTAAAAGTGACTATACTACCAAATGCAATCTACAGATTCAATGTGACCCCCTACCAAATTACTAATGGCACTTTTCACAGAACCAGAACAAAAAATTTCACAATTCATATGGAAACACAAAAGACCCTGAATAGCCAAAGAAGTCTTAAGAAAGAAGAATGGAGCTGGAGAAATCAACCTTCCTGACTTCAGATTATACTACAAAGCTACAGTCATCAAGACAGTTCAGTACTGGCATAAAAATAGAACTATAGACCAATGGAACAAGACAGAAAGCCCAGAAATAAACCCATGCACCTATGGGTATCTTGTTTTTGACAAAGGAGGTAAGAATATACAATGGGGCAAAGACAACCTCTTCAATAAGTGGTGCTGGGAAAACTGTACAGCTACATGTAGAAGAATGAAATTAGAACACTTCCTAACACCATATACAAAGACAAACTCAAAATGGACTAAAGACCTAAATGTAAGACCAGAAACTATAAAACTCTTAGAGGAAAACATAGGCAGAACACTCGATGACATAAATCAAAGCAAGATCCTAGAATAATGGAAATAAAAACAAAAGTAAACAAGTGGGACCTGATTAAACTTAAAATCTTTCGCACAGCAAAGGAAACTATAAGCAAGGTGAAAAGACAACGCTCAGAATGGGAGAAAATAATAGCAAATGAAACGATTAATTTCCAAAATATACAAACAGCTCATACAACTCAATACCAGAAAAACAAACAACTCAATCAAAAAGTGGGGAAAAGACCTAAACAGA
>NW_011494939.1:1439670-1442458 GCF_000754665.1 Bison bison bison
TGACCCAGCAATCCACTCCTAGGCATATACCCTGAAGAAAGCAAAATTGAAAAAGACACATGTATCCCACTGTTCACTGCAGCACTATTTACAACAGCTGGAACATGGAAGCAACCTAGATGTCCATCGACAGATGAATGGATAAAGAAATTGTGGTACATATACACAATGGAATATTACTCAGCCACAAAAAGAATGCATTTGAGTCAGTTCTAATGAGGTGGATGAACCAAGAGCCTATTATACAGAGTGAAGTAAGTCAGAAAGAGAAAGATAAATATTGTATACTAATGCATATGTACCGAATCTAGAAAGATTGTACTGGAGAATTTATTTGCAGGGCAGCAGTGGAGAAAAAGACAGAACAGATTTATGGACATGGGGAGAGGGGAGGAGAGGGTAAGATGTATGAAGAGAGTAACATGGAAACTTACATTACCATATGTAAAATAGATTGCCAATGAAATTTTCTGTATGCCTCAGGGAACTCAAACAGGGGCTCCGTATTAACCTAGAGGGGTGGGATGGGGAGGGAGATGGGAGGGAGGTTCAAGAGGGAGGGGGCACATGCATACCTATGGCTGATTCATGCTGAGATTTGACAGAAAACAACAAAATTCTGTAAAGCAATAATCCTTCAATTAAAAAATAAATTAAAAAAACAAAACAAAACATGTCCTGATGAATTTGTTGCTACATCTGGTTTACTTTGAAGGCTGAGGCACCTAGAGAGACTAACTAGGTAAACACAGCTCCAGAGGCTGGCTGGCTTGTTTCCTCTCTGCTGACAGTGGTAAGAGACATTTCTGACGTGTGGTTGCAGGTGTGCTGACTGCCCACGTGACCTCCTCTCTCTGCAGAGGCTGCATAGTACTCTCTAGGGATCTCCTTCCTGGGAGGCAGCTTCAGGCCTCACTGAGCCCCTGGGCTCCTTCCCCGCTTCTCACTTCTGCGCCTCCTGTACATCTTTCTTAGGGACTTGTAGCTAACAGCATGTTTAGGCTGCTGGCTAGGAAGAAAATCCAAGAGGAAGCATGGAGGAAACTCCTTGAGGGAACAGGCATTTTTTAAAATAGCCCAAATTAGGAATATTTGGTTCTTTGACCTAAAATTACAATACTTTGAGCCGAGATGAATTTGCAGTGACTTTTCAATAAAATGTAGGATATGGAGGCAAAAAACTCCACATAAGGCCTCACTGAATTTAACCATTCAACCTGAGCTTGAGCAATGTCAATCTTCACACACAAACAGGTTCCCCATTTAAGATATGCATAAATATGTACGTGGTGATAATTGTCTTTAGTAGAAGAACTGGAATTTTAGGGCACTTTGGGTCAACATTAGTTGAACTGCATGCTGTTAGGTATTACATAGTCTATGTATAGCCTAGATAATATCATGCAGAATATAAAACAGGTCCAATGTTACACCATGGCAAAAGTGGTTGCTGTTACCTGTATTGTAATGGCATTGTAACATCATGACTGTCTCACTGACTGACACTGAAACCAAGACAGCCACAGAAGACACTTCAGGGCAGTCCCTGGGAGAGATCTGTACCCCAGAAACAGAATTGATTGTTTACATCAGCTATGAAAATGCAAATACTCAATTACATTAGAAAGTGATAGGGCACTTTTGAAGTGTTTCTCACGTTATGTGATTAACATTTAGCCATCCATCCATTCATTCAACAAGTATTTATTAAATACTGAAAAACATAAAAATATATTGCTTTATTTTATTTATGTAACTTGTGGTATAAAAATTTGAGAATAAACTAGAAATAGTGCCCAGAATTCTAGATTGTGTGACACAATTCATTAAAAAAACCTTTACTGGGGATCCCTTATACGCCAGAATCAGGTGAAGGACTGGGCAAATAAGTGAACAAGATATGCATGTCCCAATATACAAAGAAAATGTTTGCATGTTTGCTGTATATATTTGTATATTATGCATGTCCTAATTTACAAACAAAATATTTATATGCTTATTGCATATTTTTGTTGTATTACATGTTGCTCTTCTGCTCTTTTCCCGACATCTTGATGATAATTTATCTCCCATATTTTAATAACTTTACTGTTTCACATGTTCATTCCACATGACAGTTGTCTACACCTTCCTTTTCCTTTATTTTAGAATTTTTGAAGGAGTCAGAGAACATCTGTCTTACTGGAAGTCACAGAAATTTTGAGTCATAGATTGAATAAAATGTAACAGCTTCCTGTTTAACCTCTATTACTTTTAAAACATACTGAATTCTAAGGGATTTATGGAGTAAGTTTAAAGTACACAGACTCAACACTCATTTATTTCTCACTTAACACTTTAAGCTAGCTTCCTGCTTTTTTGCATCAAGAGGTGTACAATAACCCCAGGTAAAAACTCAGAAAACAATTTCATTTCTGGTGTGCCAAGCTGTGCCTGAAGGATGCTTAATACCACAATCTTAAATCCCAGTGCTTGGTGTGGTAAGGGAGAGTGTTGGTATTAGGGCTTTTTTGAGCTCTAACTGTGCATTATTTGCTCTAGCATAATGGATTTCCCGTAGGTGCTGAGATTTTACTTGGCTTTTTCTCTGTACATATTCTTTGTACTTTCTTCATCTCAAATTTGTCTTTTAAAAATATTCTGTAATGATCAGCAGAGTATATAATGATCTTCCATGCAGTAAATATTTCTGAAGGATCGACAGAGAGGAGTTACTAGAAACCATGCCACTTAGGAAAAGAAAATGGACTAGGTGCTTCTCATTTTATGTTATTGTCACAGTACACGT
>NW_011494939.1:1442558-1442795 GCF_000754665.1 Bison bison bison
TCCAGTGGTCATGTATGGATGTGAGAGTTGGACTGTGAAGAAAGCTGAGCACCAAAGAATTGATGCTCTTGAACTGTGGTGTTGGAGAAGACTCTGGAAAGTCCCTTGGACTGCAAGGAAGTCCAACCAGTCCATCCTAAAGGAAATCAGTCCTAGGTGTTCATTGGAAGGACTGATGCTGAAGCTGAAACTCCAGTACTTGGCCACCTCATGCGAAGAGTTGACTCATTGCAAAAG
>NW_011494939.1:1442925-1443198 GCF_000754665.1 Bison bison bison
GGTTCCAACAAAAATATTTGCCTTCCACATCTGTATATCTCCCAGTTATAAGCGCATTGTGTCAAAAGCAGTAGACATGAAAATGATGGTTCCATTTAATTAGAATAAAACTGAGATTTGAAGTGGAGAATAATAAAAATAAATAAATAAATAAATACTAAAGTCCATCTAATCAAGGCTATGGCTTCTCCAGTGGTCATGTATGGATGTGAGAGTTGGACTGTGAAGAAAGCTGAGCACCAAAGAATTGATGCTCTTGAACTGTGGTGTTGG
>NW_011494939.1:1443298-1453366 GCF_000754665.1 Bison bison bison
CTTGGACTGCAAGGAAGTCCAACCAGTCCATCCTAAAGGAAATCAGTCCTAGGTGTTCATTGGAAGGACTGATGCTGAAGCTGAAACTCCAGTACTTGGCCACCTCATGCGAAGAGTTGACTCATTGGAAAAGACTCTAATGCTGGGAGGGATTGGGGGCAGGAGGAGAAGGGGACGACAGAGGATGAGATGGCTGGATGGCATCACTGACTCGATGGACGTGAGTTTGGGTACACTTCGGGAGTTGGTGATGGACAGGGAGGCCTGGCGTGCTGCGGTTCATGGGGTCACAAAGAGTCAGACATGACTGAGCGACTCAACTGAACTGAGGTACCCCAGAGGAGGAAATGGCAACCCACTCGAGTATTCCTGCCTGAAAAATTCCATGGGCAGAGGAACCTGGGAGGCTACAGTCCAAGGGGATGCAAAGAGTCAGATATGACTGAGCAACTGAGCATGGATGCAGGTGCCACTGTTTTAGCTCTTGAGGTGCAGTGTTACATAAGAGACAAGATCCCTTTTCTCATTGAGGTTACATTTTAAAGTGGACAGAGAACAGACAGATAAATTAAAATAAATAAGGGAAGATAAAGTGATAAATGTAAGAGTGAAAAACAAAATTTGAGCTGTTGTGCAGCAACTGGTGGTCAGCTTCAGCTTTTCTGAGGCGTTGACACTTGAGTTAGAATCTGAATGACAAAAAGGAATCTGCCACACCAGGATATGGGGGAAGAATGTTCCCTGCAGAGGAAAGAGTGGAGACCGCAGGCAATGCGGCTGCTGTGCAAGATGAGCACAGTGGTACCCCTGGAGCTCGTGAAGGGCTGAGATGCAGAAGAAGCTGGAAAGGGGATCAGGTGCCAGGCCTGAGGCAGGATGATGACCAAAAAAAAAAAAAAAATGAGGGTTTAAGAACAGAATAGAATGTGAAACAGAAGGAATATTGGAACCAGATAATATAGAAATGGAGACTGCAAACACTGACTTGAGCCATGATTTTTCTTGCCCCAGGCACGGTTTTCATCTGGGTCTCGCTGTTGTTTAGAACAATCTCTAATAAAGCTGATCTGCGGTGCCATTCTTTATCAGTCCTGAAATGAAGAATGTGGCACTTTTTGTTCTCTTTAAGAATCTGAGATTCTACTATAGTGCCCATTGGAATTTACCACTTTTTCCCTGATTACCAACATAGTACACATTTATGACAGAACATTTGGAAAATACAGATAAGCTAATGGAAGAAATTAAATCACTCCCAAGTGATTTAGCCACCCAAGGATAACTACTGTTAACAATTGGACACAGACTCTCTTGATTATACAGTGCAGTGATTCAGAATACAGGCTCTGGAGTCTGGGAGGAAATCATGACTTTATAACTTGCTAAATGAGAGTTCTTCATTTTCAGTCTATCTTAATTGCTTATAAAATGCCATGCAAATGTCTGCAATATCTTTAAGCCTCAGTTTTCTCATCTGCAGGATGAGAACAGTAACATTACCTTCCTCATAGGCCTGCTGGGAGGATTAAACGAGAATCCATGCAAAGCTCCTGAGGCAGTGGCTGGCACAGAGTATGTATTCCAAACACTCAGTCGTATCCGACTCTTTGTGACCCCATGAACTATACAGTCCATGGAATTCTCCAGGCCAGAATACTGGATTGGGTAACCGTTCCCTTCTCCAGGGGATCTTCCCAACCCAGGGACCGAACGCAGGTCTCCTGCATTGCAGGCAGATTCTTTACCAGCTGAGCCACCAGGGAAGTCATTCCAAACATATGAAGTATTAAGCTATTATAATTTTATGAACCTGGGATCATACTGTAAAGTTGTCAGTATATAAGTGAGTATTCCAATTATCACTAGACATTTTACATGATCTTAATTATTTTTCTATGTTGTAGTTTTTAATGGTTATATAGCATTTTACTGTAGAGATAGTAATTTAGTTAATTCTGCTGTGGTACACTTGGGCTATTCCCAATTTTCACCACGTAAAATTCTACAGATAAAATATTGCCAACTTTCATGACTATTTCCCTAAGACAAATTCTAAGAAGTGGCTGAGTCAAGTGGCATGTATATTTCCAAGACTCTGTGACACATTTTATTATGTCTTCTGCTAAGGATTTTGATTAAACCCTCGATAAGAATAATGTCGGGAAGTAAGTCGTTCACATATGTGTGCAGTTTTGTAGGTCTGATTTACCATCAGCTTGGTGAAATACACCCCCCACCCCCATGCCTCATGTCTTTTTCCCCACACCTGTTCACACCTTCTGGTCAGCACCATCCTCTCTCATTCCTTAAGGAAGCTTCTCTGTTCCAGGTTTCCAGCTGAGCAAATATGCTTACAGTTTTCTGATTTGCTAGGAATTCTGCACTTAGTCACTTCACCTGAAGCTATAAATGGATAGCACTTTTAGTACATTAGAAATCCAAGCCCCTCATCTTACAATGAAGAAACTAAAGTGGAAGGGAGCAAATGCCTTATTTAAGTCGGTGATCTGTTCCATGCCACTGCTGGATGGTAACTCAGAGCTAGCTCATTCCCTTATTTCTAGTACCTAGTTCAGTAGCCAACATGTATAGACAGCCATTAATGTTTGAGGATAACTACTTGAAGTAATTTACAGCCTTTTAGGATTTTGCAGCTGGAAAGGACTGTAGAGGTGTGGAAAAATGAGACTCACATGGATTAATGAGGTATATTATTGTTGTTCAGTCGCTCAGTTGTACCCAACTCTTTGCAACCCTCTGGACTGCAGCCCTCCAGGCTCCTCTGTCTATGGGATTTTTAAGGCAAGAACACTGGAGTGGGTTGCCATTTTCTTCTCCAAATGAGATATGATGTTTAGTTATTAGTGGCAAGTTGGAATAACAACTCTGGTCTCTCAATTCCCAGGACATACAAGGAAAAACCAGGAGAAAATCAGGCTTCCTTGGTTGAGATGGGAATCATGCAGAGAAGGGATTCACCTAAGTTTGCCTTGGTCCAGAGAGCGCAAAGCCAGGGGTAAGAAAACAGGTAGTTGCTGGTAGATCAATTTCAGCCTAATTCAGGGAAGACTTTTTAATAGGATTGTCCAGAACTGAAATAGGTTTTCTTGAAAAGAAGTGAGTTGTTCCTAACTGGAAATGTTCAAATAGAAACAGGGTATGTTTGAATAAATAATTTGCCAAGTATGTTTAAAAAGAAAACCTGTTTTGTGTGACTGGTTGGAATAGATGACTTCTAAGATCTCCACCAAAACTAAGATTAAGTGATTTTATGAATAGATAGACAGATGGACAATTTTTTTTTCTTGTTGATATGTTACTTTGTACTTATGTCTTCTTAGTGTGAAAGCATTGTCTCCTCCTTACAAATAGGAATAGATAAATTCTAAAGTCTTTTCTTCCCCAAGATTCTATGGTTCCAAATAATCTTTTTAGTGCTAATTCAGTGTATTATACACAGTAGGAGTTCAAAAGAAACTTAAATTCTCTTTTAGTCAGAAAATTCTGCATTTAAGATAAATTGAGCTACAGCCTCCATGCAGTTGAACAATTTGAACTCAGCTGGTCTCAATCAAATCTATCAGTTGATCACATTCAAGAGCACTAAATATGCATTAACTTTTTTTTTTAATAAAAAGGTTAAATCTAAAAGAAGAAATTTGGGTGGACTGTATTGTGATGAGATTAAAGTGTTCTCTTACTAGGTTTCTGATTGATGATATGAAATTTGACTGGAATTATTTCCTAGAATATAGAGAACTTTTTAATATTAAATTGCTAGTATGATTTAATTGCACTTCAAGTATGAAATCACTGAAAGACTGCCCATTGTATAATACTTTCATCCAAATTCTAGTGGTAAGACTGACACATAAATGAACCATATTACAGGAATACTTTCAATTTGCAAGATTTCCCATCAGTAATAGAAACGGAGGTCCTGACAAGTTCATACTTGGATTGGGTGAAAAGATCCACTCTCAAATAGTCATCAAGCAAAGCTTTCGTGAGAATCATAGATGGGGCCTGTGATGCACTCTTTGCAAATCTAACCAGGAAGGAAATGGATAAAAAACAGCCAAGGATGTCTTTTTTGGCTTCCCTTTTCCTTTCCTTTCTTCCCCCACCCCCTCTCTTATTAGAAGGTTAAACAAGGAAAAGTAATGTTCAAAGTAAGTGTTTTTTTTTTTTTTTTATGGTTTTTCCTTTTTTTTTCTTATTTTCCTTTATTTTTTTAATTAATTTTATTTTATTTGTAAACTTTACATAATTGTATTAGTTTTGCCAAATATCAAAATGAATCCACCACAGGTATACATGTGTTCCCCATCCTGAACCCTCCTCCCTCCTCCCTCCCCATACCATCCCTCTGGGTCGTCCCAGTGCACCAGCCCCAAGCATCCAGTATCGTGCATTGAACCTGGACTGGCATCTCGTTTCATACATGATATTTTACATGTTTCAATGCCATTCTCCCAAATCTTCCCTTAATTTATTAACATTGTCATTGTTTTAAACACTCAACAGTAAAAAAAAAAAAAAAAATTATGGCTCAAGTCAAGATGGGCTATCATTGATTAGAATTTCTCAGCACTGCCTTTTTCCCCCACCCAGTGAGGAAAATGTATATTTCAGGGATAACAAGACCTTCTATGTTTCAGACATTGTCCTATATGTCAGAGAAAAAACAATCAGGCATGAAGCTTGACCTCATAGAAGCATAGCAAATGCATAGCATAGGTTCATCACGGGAGCCTGATGAGACTTGGAGTTCTTCCTGACCCAAAACTCCAGACAGTCATTGCTTATCTACCACAGAATTATAAGAGTTGACAACTATTAGTCACCCCATGTAGGAAGTCAAAAGTTCTCTGGTAACCAGGTCTCATTCTAACAATTATAGTCATGGTTTGTTTATGTCTATAAAGACCCATTTCAACCTAGAGAGCTGGAAGGGAGCTCAAAAGGGAGGGAAGAGATGTATACTTAAGATTCTTAAGACGTATACGTTGCTGACTCACGTTTTTGTACGTCAGAAACCAACACAGCACTGTAAAGCAATTATCCTCCAATTTTTTAAAAAAGACCCACTTCATATGTATCTTGTTTGATTTTCTGAATTCCATTCTCAGAAACATGAAACAGAAAAAATAAACCGAAAAGCTACCTCCACAGCTGCTTTTGCTCTTTCAAATTCTTCTTCTAAGGAATGGTTTCTGGAAAGCAAGGCGCTCCCCCAGCGCTGCTCTTTGGTCAGTCGAGCCTGAAATAAACCAAACATAATTTTGGAATCACGTAATATAAAATAGAAACATTTTTCCTTTTCTCATCGTACCCTAGACTTTAAGAAGTACCTGTGACTGACGTCACTTTTGGAGTACTTTGCAAACAGAACGCTTCTTAAACGGGGACGGTGCCAAAGCGCGCGCCCCGCTCACACGCAAGCATCCTCTAACAGAGAGTCTCAGCCAAGGTCATATTAAAACATCAACACCCAGGCCCTACCTCCCAAAGATCTTACATCTCATTGGTCTAGGTTCAAGGCGTTGATAGGTCAGGAAGTCTCCCCATGCAGTTAGGCTGGAGAATCTCCCTTATAGAATACACCTGGAAGCTGATGTTTGCACTTTCAGCTTGTTAGGACGATCAGCCTCAGGTGAAGCTGCGAAGGCTGCAGCCACGGAAGGTAGCTGCTAGGCCTTTCTCCTTACACTTGAGCTGGGCTTCATGCTGAATTCTCTTTCCTTTGCCTTCCCTCTCTTGGCACACATCTGTCTCATGCCACATTTCCTCAGGTCACTGCTCTCTGCTAAATAGTCACTTGGATAAAATCATGTCTGGTAATGCCAACTGCTTTGTCACAATTAACAGGAAATGTGATACACAACTTAGCTAAATGCAAATATTTCCAGAAGATCCCCCACAGAGTTTGCTAGAATTTAAAAAATATCTATTTTAAATTTCACAAACAATGATTACATTCTTTTTGAAAAAAATTAATCATGGTAAGTCAGAGGCATAATTCTAGACCTTTCCCCCTTGAATTTGCATGTATATTTATGCACCCATGGATAGAATATCACAGTGTTTCAAAAAGCTTTTGGAAACGTAAATGGTGCTATTCTGTGGCTTGTTTTTTTCCTATTCAGCAATGTACCTTGGAGAGTCTCCACATGTTGCACTCCTAGATCTATCTCATTTTTTCCCCACGGATTTCCTAATAAGCATTCACTGTATGTTGATTAGAACTCTCTCCATGAGCATTGAATGTTTCTGATTTTTCTCCATGTGATTGCTTGTTTTCTTATCTATCTTCTTTTCTGATCCTCTTGCTCTGCTGTGGGGTCCACAGCGGGAGGACTTTGGTAACTCTTGTACTGCCCCACCGTAAGCCCAGGGTCTGACAAGTGATACATGCCCCAAGGATGCCTGTGTATGGATTGCGGGAGGAGGCCCAGCACTGCTAAGGCAGCTAGGCCTTGGGGAGCAGGGGGAGAGAGGCTCGGAGTCAAGTCCTCCACCCACTTGCACTGCAGGGCAGGGGTGGCTCCTTGGCCATGTGGGAGATTATTGGCCTGCAAGGATGCTCAATCCCTGCTTCTAGGGGAATTACTTGAAAAGACCTGGGCCCCACCCCAGACCAATGAAGTGATCTTTGAAGGTGGGGCCCAGGAATTAAATGGTTGAAAAGCTCTGTGGTGATTTTTAAAAGTAGCCACATTCGAAAACCAAAACTATGGCAAAACTTTGCTGTCCACCCAGCACTTACCATCTCTTCTGTTCAGTTGCTTTTCATTCTTTCTCCACCATTAATGGTCCTCAAGAGGAACCCCCCTCTTTGATGATTACACAGTATTCAATCTGTGGGTTGGGAAGATCCCTTGGAAGAAGACATGGCAACCCACTCCAGTATTCTTGCCTGGGAAATCTCATGGACAGAAGAGCCTGGCGGGCTACAGACCATGGGGTCATAAAGAATCGGACACAACTTAGAGACTGAACAACACCAGTACCAGGGCTTACTACATGCCCGATGCTGCTTCAAGTCCTTTACCTACTGGAACTCATGTTGTCTTTTCAACAACCCGAGGTAAGTACTAGCATTGACTTCATGTCCCTGAAGCACAGACAGCTGACTTGACCTGTCCCTGGTCTCACAGCTAGCTAAGTGGTAGGACCATTGCTTCTGGGCCATGCTCAAAACCACTGCCTCTCACAGGAGGCTGTGCTCAACTGGCCATTTTAGGAAGATGCAAAATATAGAAAAGCTGTCCCTTGGAGACGGGGACATTTATACAAGGTTGAGAGAGCTAGCCAAGAAGCTGTCTAGAATACCGTGGGCTGAAAATAATAATAATAAAGTAATTACTAGGAATGTTTCTGAGCATAAACAAGTCTTAGACTGCCTTCTGCTTTAATGGATGTGAAAGGTTAATTTATTGGAACACTAATTTATGTTTTCTCCTCCTTGATGTATTTATTCCCTGCTGTATCCCTGGCCCCTCCTTCTAAGAGTAGGTGCTCCACAAATAATCAGTAAATATTTGTTGAAAATATACTGTCAGGGAATACATGAGTGACCAAATTAAAGGTATTTCTCTTCCCTACTCCCAGAAGGTAGCTGTGTGTTCTCAGTCAAGGTCTCATGGCCAATCTGGAGGCTAAGGAGAGTTTATAGGAGATTGAAAGGGACTTGATTTTTGTGCTGTACCTGGACTGGCAGATGTCTGTGCTAGTAAACCCTGGCTTGGGGGTGGGGTGAGGATGGCTGCAGGATGTCCTAGTGGGGTTCCTGGTAAAGAGTGATGCCTGTGAATAGCTCAGGGTTGAAGCCTCTGGAGCAGTGCCTGTGGTCAGAAAAGGGAGGGTGATGAAGGCAGGTCAGGGCAGTGATGCTACTGCCTTGGCATCAGTGCCTTGCTCACTGGTGGGCACCAGTGGCCTCTGAAACAAGCATCCTCCCTTATTCTCTGGGCCCTGTGGAAGCTACTGTATTTTTCTAATCCAGAAAATCGAGTCAGGGAGGGGAAGCCTGACACAGGTTCCAGAGATTAGGATATGAATATATCTTTTAGGGGGGCCACCGTTCAGCCCACTGCCACCCTCATCTGACACTCTTGGGTGATAATATATTTGCTTAACAAATATAAAGGTGCAGATGATTACCTTTTAGAACTGATAACCTATTAGGATCTTACAGCCTGGTAGAGAAGTTAATGCCAAAGGAGATATGACTTTATTGTCTTATAGACAGTTAATCAACCTTGTATCTAACTTGGTAAACTTTTTATTTTGATATTTCTTTCCCAACTGGCTACATAAATCTCTGTTCCTTATTCCTTTGGTTTTAGAACCAACTCTTTTATTTTCCTGCAGGTTCGTTCATGAAACAAATATTCATTGAGATAAAGTTAAAGAAAATGGACACAACATGGTAAGAAATAAACTCTGTGCATTTATATAATAATGAAAGATATTAGGAGAAGAAAGAGGAAGCACCAACATTTTTGTCCCCAAGACACCTCCTTTAATTAGAGGCACTTTTCACCAGTGAAATATGATCTGTCTTTCTTGTGAAGCCTGACCGAACAGGACTCCATTACTGTCACTGGCTTCCGTTCATCAATGTTTCATGACCCAAGTGGATTATGAATCACAGGATGCAAAAGGCACCATACATCAGGAAGAAGAAAATCTCTCAGGATTCTAGACTTACAGTTTATGTTCTCTTAACTGCCTAAAACAGTAAATGTAAATGCAATCTCACCGTGCAAATGAAATTTTGTTTTGATAGTACAGTTACTATTTAGGTAAATGCTATTTCCCACATTGTTAGGAAAGCCTTATGTTATTACTAATTTGAATGTTTGCTACCTCACATTTTAAAGCCATCTATTTTTCCTAAGGAAGCATAAAATAAATGCTATAAAATATAAGGAGATACTGAATGTAAACAGAGGCAGTTTGCAAGCTGAGGGTAGTATACATCTAAAGGTTCTAAAACTTTTTAGCAATGCAGCAGTGTGCCCAGACATGCTGATTTAGGACTGAGAATGGAAAACAGACTAAACACACAGTCAAGAACAGCCTTCTTTTTGAACAATATATATATATATTTTACATCTAATTTCATTACGGGCAAAACTGTAATATGGAAAAACATAAATAATGCTAGTAAACTGCAGATATTTGTTAATATTTAACTAGAGGAATGATAAACAAGACAGTCACATCTGTAAGTTTGACTTGCAGCTATTTTGGTAGCACAATGGCTATAATAGCAGTTCTTAAGCTTTAGTGTGCATTAGGATCACCCACAGGTCACCTTCTGTTTGCAGGGCTCCGCCCCTTGGGTTTCTGAGTCAGTAGGTGTGGGGTGGGGCTATAGAATTGTCATTTCTAACAAGTTCCCAAGTGATACTGACACTGCTGGTTTAGGGACCACACTGTGAGAACTTCTGATCTAGGAACTGACATTATGTGTATGTGGGTGGAACTCTGGAGTTCACAAATATATTCAGATGTATTTCTTTCCTTCTTTGCATGGTTTTGAAAAAGGCTCTACAATTAACAGTTACCTCCTGGAAGTACTTTGGCTTTAAAAACAGCATTTTAATTCATTTAAGCTAATTGGATTTTAGGGTATTACAGTCTCCAAAGAAGGAAAGCATTTAATTCCCCCAGCTGTCGATTGCACTGAATGATCAGCACTAGGTGAAGGGAGAGAAGAAAGAATTAAATAACTCTGAAAATAATATTATCCTTTATTCTCTTTATTCAAAATTATGACTGTGATCAAAACAGTCATATGATCAAAACAGTCAAATATGATTTGCAAATGACTGTATTTGTGGCTGTGGTTGTCCTAGCATAATTTTCTTGGCTAACATCTAAAGCCATCATTCATAGCTCCTCATACAATTGATATCTTCCACCAAAACACATTTTAAAAAGGCTCAGTATCTTTCTGAAGGAATTGGAGGAGAAAAGGGATTTGCTTAACTATAGAGAAGAAAAATATAACTAGCAGAGATTATATAACAGTCATTGAAAACAGTTTCTCTAAAG
>NW_011494939.1:1453481-1454675 GCF_000754665.1 Bison bison bison
CGTGTCCGACTCTTTGCGACCCCATGAATCGCAGCACGCCAGGCCTCCCTGTCCATCACCAACTCCCGGAGTTCACTCAGACTCACGTCCTCGAGTCGGTGATGCCATCCAGCCATCTCATCCTCTGTCGTCCCCTTCTCCTCCTGCCCCCAGTCCCTCCCAGCATCAGAGGCTTTTCCAATGAGTCAACCCTTTGCATGAGGTGACCAAAGTACTGGAGTTTCAGCTTTAGCATCATTCCTTCCAACGAACACTTGGGACTGATCTCCTTTCGGATGGACTGGTTGGATCTCCTTGTAGTCCAAGGGACTCTTCAGAGTGTTTTCCAACACCACAGTTCAAAGCATCAATTCTTCAGCGCTCAGCTTTCTTCACAGTTCAACTCTCACATCCATACATGACTACTGGAAAAACCATAGCCTTGACTAGACAGACCTTTGTTGGCAAAGTAATGTCTCTGCTTTTTGCCTGGGGAGAAATCCTGGTTTACCATTTACTATTAATGGTGACCTTGGACAAATTACTTAACCTTTATAATCTTCAGTTTTTTGGGAGGGTGGGGCATGCCACTTGGTTTGTGAGATCTTGTTGTTGTTCAGTTGCTAAGTCCTGTCTGACTCCTTGCGACCCCATGGACTGCAGCATACCAGGCTTCCCTGTCCTTCACTATCTCCCAGAGTTTGAGCAAACTCATGTCCATTGAATCAATAATGTCATCTTACTGTCTCATCCTCTGTTGCCCCCTCCTCCTCCTGCCTTCAATCTTTCCCAGCATCAGGGTCTTTTCCAATGAATTGGCTTTTATGCATCAGGTGGCCAAAATATTGGAGCTTCAGCTTCAGCATCAGTCAGTTCAGTCACTCAGTTGTGTCCAGCTCTTTGTGACCCCATGGACTGCAGCATGCCAGGCTTCCCTGTCCATCATCAACTCCCTGAGCTTGCTCAAACTCATGTCCATCGAGTCAGTGATGCCATCCAACCATCTCATCCTCTGTCATCTTCTCCTCCCGCCTTCAATCTTTCCCAGCATCAAGGTCTTTTCCAAAGAGTCACTTCTTTGATTCAGGTGGCCAAAGTATTGGAGCTTCAGCTTCAGCATCAGTCCTCCCAATGAATATTTAGGACTGATTTCCTTTAGGACTGACTGGTTTGATCTCCTTGCAGTCCAAGGGACTCTCAAGAGTCTTCTCCAAC
>NW_011494939.1:1454775-1468170 GCF_000754665.1 Bison bison bison
TTCTTTGATTCAGGTGGCCAAAGTATTGGAGCTTCAGCTTCAGCATCAGTCCTCCCAATGAATATTTAGGACTGATTTCCTTTAGGACTGACTGGTTTGATCTCCTTGCAGTCCAAGGGACTCTCAAGAGTCTTCTCCAACACCACAGTTCAAAAGCATCAATTCACACAAAATTCAACACAAAGCTTTCTTTATGGTCCAAACTCAAATCTATACATGACTACTGGAAAAGTCATAGCCTTGATTATATGGATCTTTGTTGGTAAAGTTATGTCTCTGCTTTTTAATATGCTGTCTAGGCTCATCATAGACACTTGATGAGGAGCAAGACACTTCCAAGGAGCAAGTATCTTTTGATTTCATGGTGGCAGTCACCATTTGCAGTGATTTTGAAATCCAAGAAAATAGTCTGTCACTGTTTCCATTGTTTCCCCATCTATATGCCATGAAGTAATGGGACTGGATGCCATGTTCTTCGATTTTTGAATGTTGAGTTTTAAGCAAGCTTTTTCACTCTTATCTTTCACCTTCATCAAGAGACTCTTTAGTTCCTCTTTGCTTTCTGCCATAAGGATGGTGTCATCTGCATATCTGAGGTTATTGATATTTCTCCTGGCAATCTTGATTCCAGATTGTGCTTCATCCAACCTGGCATTTCTCATGATGTACTCTTCATACAGGTTAAATAAGCAGGGTGAAAATATATAGCCTTGACATACTCCTTTCCCAATTTGGAACCAGTCCGTTGTTCTATGTCTGGTTCTAACTGTTGCTTCTTGGCCTTCATATAGACTTCTCAGGAGGAAGGTAAGGTGGTTTGGTATTCCTATCTCTTTAAGAATTTTCCAAAGTTTATTGTGATCCACAATCAAAGGCTTTGGTCAATGAAGCAGATGTTTTTCTGGAATTCTCTTACTTTTTCTATGATCCAGCAGGTGTTGGCAATTTGATCTCTGGTTCCTCTGCCCTTTCTAAATCCAGCTTGAACTTCTGGAAGTTCTTGGTTCATGTACTGTTGAAGCCTAACTTGAAGCATTTTGAGCATTACCTTGCCTGAAGAATCCCAGGGACGGGGGAGCCTGGTGGGCTGCCGTCTATGCGGTCACACAGAGTCGGACACGACTGAAGTGACTTAGCATAGCATAGCATTGCTAGCATGTGAGATGAGTGCAACTGTGTGGTAGTTTGAACATTCTTTGGCATTGCCTTTCATTGGAATGAAAACTGACCTTTTCCAGTCCTGTGGCCACTGCTGAGTTTTCCAAAGTTGCTGGCATATTGAGTGGAATACTTTCACAGCATCATCTTTTAGGCTTTGAAATAGCTCAGCTGGAATTCCATCACCTCCACTAGGTTTGTTTGTAGTGATGCTTCCTAAGGCCCACTCGACTTTGCACTCCACGATGTCTGGCTCTAGGTGAGTGATCACATCATCACAGTTATCTGGGTCATTAAGGTCTTTTTTGTATAGTTCTTCTGTATATTCTTGCTACATCTTAATATCTTCTGCTTTTGTTAGGTCCATACGGCTTCTGTCCTTTAGTGTGCCCATCTTTGTGTGAAATGTTCCCTTGGTATCTCTAATTTTCCTGAAGAGATCTCTTGTCTTTCCCATTCTATTGTTTTCCTCTATTTCTTTGCATTGTTCACTTAGAAAGGCTTTCTTATCGTTCTTGCTATTCTTTGGAACTGTGCATTCAGATGGATATCTTTCCTTTTCTCCTTTGCATTTTGCTTCTCTTCTTTTCTCAGTTATTTGTAAGGCTTCCTCAGACAACCATTTTGCCTTCTTGCATTTGTTTTTTTGGGGATGGTTTTGCTCACTGCCTCATGTACAATGTCATGAACCTCCGTCCATAGTTCTTCAGGCACTCTATCAGATCTAATCTCTTGAATCTATTTGTCACTCCCACTGTATAATCGTAAGGGATTTGACTTAGGTCATACCTGAATGGCTTAGTGGTTTTCCCTACTTACTTCAATATAAGTCTGAATTTGGCAATAAAGAGTTCTTGATCTGAGCCACAGTCAGCTCCAGGTCTTGTTTTTGCTGACCGTATAGAGCTTTTCCATCTTTGGCTGCAAAGAATATAATCAATCTGATTTCAGTATTGATCATCTGGTGAGGTCCATGTATAGAGTCTTCTCTTGTGTTGTTGGAAGAGGGTGTTTGCTATGACCTGTGCATTCTCTTGGAGAAGGCAATGGCACCCCACTCAAGTACTCTTGCCTGGAAAATCCCATGGACAGAGGAGCCTGATAGGCTGCAGTCCATGGGGTCGCTAGGAGTCGGACACAACTGAGTGACTTCACTTTCACTTTTCACTTTCATGCATTGGAGAAGGAAATGGCAACCCACTCCAGTGTTCTTGCCTGGAGAATCCCAGGGGCAGGGGAGCCTGGTGGGCTGCCGTCTATGGCATCGCACAGAGTCGGACACGACTGAAGCAACTTAGCAGCTTAGCAGCAGTACATTCTCTTGGCAAAACTTGGTTAGCCTTTGCTCTGCTTCATTCTGTACTCCAAGGCCAAATGTGCCTGTTACTCCAGGTATCTCTTGACTTCCTACTTTTGTGTTCCAGTCCCCTGTGATGAGAAGGACATCTTTTTTTGGTGTTAGTTCTAGAAGGTCTTGTAGGTCATCATAGAACCGTTCAGCTTCTTCAGCATTAGTGGTTGGGGCACAGACTTGGATTACTGTGATATTGAATGGTTTGCCTTGGAAACAAACTGAGATAATCAGCATCAGTCCTTCCAATGAATATTCAGGGTTCATTTCCTTTAGGATTGACTGATTTGATCTCATTGCTGTTCAAGGGACTCTCAAGAGTCTTCTCCAGCACCACAGTTTGAAAGCATCAATTCTTTGGCGCTCAGCCTTCTTTATGTTCCAACTTTTACATCTGTACATGACTATTGGAAAAACCATAGCTTTGAATATACAGACCTTTGCTGGCGAAGTGTTATCATTTTTCTGCTTAGGGCTTATCAGGTGAGACTTTGGAAATTCGATTAAAAAAAAAAACCTGTGTTTAGAACTCTTTTGTTTAATCTGGACTCATGATAGAACAGATCATCTAAACACTTTCTTCATTAAGATGGCTATGATATTTTTTCTAAATCAGCCAGCAGACATTTATCATTGAAAGTACAGAAAAAAGGTGTACCTTTTGTGTCAAGAGCAGATTCCCAGAGCTTTGTGCAAAGGTGGGTAGCCCATGGTTCCCGTCTGCCTCCAACCATGC
Source organism: Bison bison bison (assembly GCF_000754665.1). Taxonomy (NCBI): domain Eukaryota; kingdom Metazoa; phylum Chordata; class Mammalia; order Artiodactyla; family Bovidae; genus Bison; species Bison bison. The sequence goes on from NW_011494939.1 coordinate 1,458,021, forward strand.
AATTCTATGTTATGGACTATCAAGGCAAATCAGGACTGATTTTTAAAGAAGATGAACAGTCTATTAGCAAACACAACTAAAAATTATTTTTTGAAACTAGCTTCAAATGCTAAAGGAATAAAAATTTATCCTTTCATTTTTCCCATCTTTAACCATTAGCCTCTGTTTTCAAATTTTTAAAAATGAAAAACATTTTGTTTCTCCTTTTTGTTAGCATTCCTTATTTTTCCACTATATAAAAAGTATTTGTTGAGTACCTAGTATGTGTGGATTATCTACTATGAAAATGATCTTCAGCTTTCTTTCTTTTTGCCCTCCTGCTGACCTTGTCTTTCTGCCTTCTTGGTTTTGTTACTTCTTTCCATCTTCCCGTGCTTTCTTCCTCACTGGTAGCTCACTGTGTGTTGCCAGGAGGGTAAGAGGGATGATGATGTGGCTCCTGTGCTGTCTTCCAAAAAGCAAAACTATATTTATATTTATAGTGTATTATCTAATTGTTTCTACTAGATAGAAAGTTCTTCATACTTCTTCAAATCTGTCTCATCTTTCAAACTTTCCCACTGCCTCACTTATGGCTTTATGGATGGCAGACATTGTCTTCTTCATTAAATTGAAAAGGAATGGCATGGAAGCCATTAGCATTTCTAAGAGCAAGAGGTTGAGAATGAATTTGGGAGGGGAGGCACAAAAATGTGCATGGCCTCAGATCAGATGACAATCCTAATTCATCTTCAGAGTTTCTGGAAGAAAGTGATATTTTTTAAAACCACTTAACCCTATAAACCAAGTAATAATCAGGGCTTGCATTGAGAAGGGAAATCGATGGTCTGTGAGTTCGCTCAGGTAGAGAAGTCTGATGTGGCTGATAAGAGGTGACGTGTGATGTAGAACAAGGGCTTTAGAAGCTGATGGGTTTGATTTGAGTGCTGGCTCCTCTCCATCTTAGCTGTGTCACCTTGGGAAAACTACTTCTGTTCTCTGAGATGCATTGCTCATTAATGGAGAAAATGTTAATTCTAAAGATTATTGTAAACATTTAAAATAGTATATTAGGACTATCTTATATTACTATTAGTATGCCTTTCCTTTTTCACTACTCCTTCAAAAATTTAGAAAACATATCTGCACTTTTAAAGTTTAAATTGTTCTGGTTTGGGACACTGCCAACTTGATGGAATTATGACAATGTGGAAGGAAGCATTTGCTCTGCCAAAATCAGCAGAATCAGAGTGATTCTGTTCACTCTGATTCAAATACCGAGTCAGGATTATGACTCAATATTTGAGAGCCTGGCTGCCTCACCTTCTCGTGTAGTCCAGCTTAGGTTAAGAAGAGCCTATCTTGGAGCTGTCCTTCCAGTGTCCATACTTGAAAAAGAAATTTGTAAAGCATCACTCTTTGGTGGAAGTTGGTTCTTTTTTTTTTTTTTTTTTGCCTTACCACTATCTCAACTCCTTCATGGAAAAAGCTAATTTTATATCATTAAAAAGCTAATTTTATATCATTGAAGAATTTCTTCAATTCTTCAAAAATTTAAAATTTTTTCAGATATCATAATTTCTTTAAATGGTCAGCTGCAGGGAATACAAATTACACAGTTTGCACAATATCAAGAAACTTTATTCTTCAATATACAGAGATTATAGAATTTATTGTAATCTCCTGTCACTCTGATTAGTGTATTCAAAGCATTATTTGAAAGAGACTAGTCTATGCTTTTCTTTCTCCATATTTTGAAAAGAAAATGGAATAACATAAGAATTCTTCTCATTGTTAGCTTTCATTCTCTTTTGATTTTGAAATATGATTTTTAAGCAAGGCTTTTAAATAGCTCCTCACCTGTTGAACTAAGATTATTTATGTTGGCTTGAGAGAAAATACATTTCCTTGATTTTCCTGTGAACCATCTGAGTGTTAGTGCAGCATTAACAAAATTTTGATGAGCTGAAATTTTTTACTTGAATAGTTTGCAAGTCAGTTTTAAGTCAAATTTTCATACTGCTTCATCATCTTATTTAAGTAAAGAGATCATATATTTAAGAGCAGTATGCTTCTAAGAGTAAAAACACCTTTCTCTTTTTTTATTATAGGTAGATAAGTCAGTCTATTTTCTTGCTGTTCCATTTGAGTGACTTAATATTTTAAATGATTAAATCCCAAATTCATGAAATTTTCCTAATTTAACCATAGGCTGGAATTACAACTAGGAGGTTATAAATTTGCTTAGTTAAGGCAAATCTTGTTAAGTAAACATGCAGCATTAAAAAAAATAATTTAAAGGACAAACGCTTTACAAACAATTGGTAACCTTCTAAAAGGATTCACTCTGATTTATCCAGACAGAACTATCTCAGGGCAATTAACATTATGTTTTGGAGAACAATGTTGGGACTCTCATACGAAATTTCCAAAGCATATTGTGTTTGCTTAAAGGCACACCAGTGGGTAAGTGGACAATGTGGTGGGATGAAATCAGACAACCAGCAGGGGAGTAGCAGTCACTGGAATAATAAGACAAGTGCATTGTGGGTCTCCATGGCAACCGAGGACCCCAGCTGATCCTCCGGCCCTCCAGCTACCCGTGGAATAGCCCACCTATGCCAGGTCTCCCCCTGCTGCAGAAATAAGTGTTCTCTTGCCACATTAAACTGTTCCAAGGATTCCAGTTTATGAAACAGCACCAATTACTTTACCTGAATCTAAATCTCTAATGCACTTATCAAGAAATGTTTCTCTAATAAATGTTATCAATTTGCTTTTTTGAAAGTTACATTTAAATGAACAAAGATAAGAACATGGTACCTTTACAATTCATTAAGCTTCCCAGGGTTATTGGTTCTGAAAGTTAGCTGACTTGTTTTCCTGCCAAGTTCCGGGAGCAGTAATGCCCACCTCTCTCTTGTAGGGTTGCTGTTAATGACTTACAACTGTTTCCGGATGCCTTGCATTTTCTATCTGTGTCCTCCTTCTCTTGGCTACTAACTGGCTGTGAGTGCACTGACAATTTTCTTAGTCTCAGTGTGCCTTAGTTTCCCCCTTTATAAAATGGGGGTAATAAATACACTTACATCATCGAGTCATTTGTTAGGATCAAAAGAGCTAATTAATATATATTAGAAGGCCTTCTCATAGCACTCAATAATATTTGCTATTATCATGGTTATCCCTTTACTCACTTCAGACAAAGTATCTCCTCTCTTAGTTTCAGTATCTTATCTAATAAACTCAGGAGAATTTCTTTTGCTCATTTCATCCTACTTATTTCCACGGAGATTATAGATGTGTGAATGTGGATACATTTCTTAAGAGATCTTTGTGGTTTTAGATCAAGGCTGTATACCCTTGTAAAGTGTTTGAGCAAACGAAAAGATTGAGATTGACTTGGGTTTTCTTGGCACAGCCTTAACCATAGGAGGTAACTAGTCATAGCCAAGTCAGTTACACTGAAGTCGAGGGTCAAATAGTGGACAGACAGGTCTGGTTTACTTATACGAGGGATTAGTTGGGAGCCCCAGTGAAAGGATTTTGACTCTACTAAGACTCTTTAGAGACAAAGTAAGGCTAAAAATAATTCACAGGATTATTTGAGTATTAGGTGTAACATCGGGTTGGCTAAAACATTCGTTTCAGTTTTCCTGTAGGATGTTATGGAAAAACCAGAACAAACTTTTTGGCCAATCCAATATGTGAAAAGCACATAGTGGAGTCCCTAATACTTAGTAGGTACTCACAAATGGTAGCTCCTTGTATTATCATGATTGTTCATACCACACTTAGTAATTTCTTAGCATCACATTTATTTTAATGTGATGGTCAGAATCCTGATGTGTAAATATTTTGTCCCACAGGGCATAGATGTGAATGAATGTTCAAAATGTACTTTCCTCTTCTTTGTGTCTGTTACATAAACAATGCTAATACTGGAGTAGAACAGATTTTGTATTGAAAAATAATGGAACAGTAAATGGTAGAACAAGAAAAAAGTGCTAAGTAGTAAGTTCACTGACACATTTTCCAGCCAAATCTATCTATCTTTCTACCTACCTACCTACCCACATACCTATTTATCAATCATCTGTTATTTTAAGCATTGAGATAGCTACTGAGTAAGAAAGCAAATGAAATACAAAATACAGAAAAAAACTTCAAATTTTTTGGTTAAAATTTAAATAAAATATTTATGACATAAATGATCTATTAGAAAAGATAGGTGCATTGAGGAATTGGATTTGTTACCTGTGTTGGAGGCACTAATTCCAGCTCCGAAGCTGACTCAGAGTTCAAGGCGCTTTTCCCACCGCTCAGTTCTGGCTGAGATCTGTGTTCTGAAGACCTATACGGGGCGCATGAAGGAAGTTAATGTACATCGAGAAGCAAATTCAGCTAGAAAGTCAGCCGAAAAACCTGGCTAATTTGGATCACCAAGAACCTTGGTAACAAAGCTCTCATCAGACTTTTACTTGGATGTTTCCATTATAATGACCACTTTTGGAAAATCAGTGGCTGCAATGTGCTAGGTGTTATTGTCTGTGATTGATTTAGACTTCAGTGATGTGCAAAAGGCAAATAAATGCAATACCATTTTTGTTGCAGAAAGTTCTGCCTCATCAAAAAAGTATTGGCTTTTTGGGGGGAGGGAGCTTCTCACAAAGTGTATTAGTAAGATTGGATCTTTATATAGAATTTGAAATGTCATATAAGTGGAGATGTGTGAAGGGCAACAGACTGAAATATGTTGCCCTTCAGGAAGTTTTAAAGACATGGTAAGATTTAGGCAGCCAGTTTTTGTCATGGGCATCCATAGATTATTATTAGTTCATTTTCTGACAGTGATGATTCATAAAGTCAGAACAGGCTACCTGTTTAACTAGAAACACTTAATTTAACTATAACTCATTTAATGGGATCTTCCTGACTCAGGGATACAACCTGGGTCTCCTGCATTGGCAGGCAGATTCTTTACCATCTGAACCACCAGGGAAGCCCCCATTTAATATACATATATACGAAATATACCTGTGTACCTATTTTGAAAGATCAGTTACACATTCAGAAAATTATTAACAAATATTGAAAAATATTGAGTATTGAATTATGAAACTGCCAAAATCCTTATTGGCTGAATTTTTGACAACTCAGATGAAATAATTTAATTTTAGAAGTCACAATAATTAACATTGATAAACAGGGGCTTATAAATGGCACCAAGAATCTGGACTGACTTAGCTCATTGGCTATTTCAATACAGGTGTACATGACACATAAATGGTTATTTTCTGATATTAAAATATCTCACCATAAAAGTTCTTTTGATCCAGTTCTGGATGAGCTTGATTTTCTCTCTGCCAGGGGATGCCCCTTGCTATTTCGATCTCCATGAAACTTAACATCATCCCATTTTTCCAGTTGTGTTTGAATGTCTGCTAAGGAGACAGGAAGGTGGTGAGGGGAACAGGGGGAGAAAACGAGGTGGAGAGAGAACACAGACTGGTTAAGACTGAGAAGTCTTAAACAGTGAACTTTACCCTTCAACCCAGCCCTCCCCTAAAACTTAAGGGCCTGGCAAACAGGAACTCCCATTATCCAACCCCGGTGACTCTGAGACTTATTTCTCACTACTCTACCACTCTTGAGTACTGTGACAATATTTGTATTTGCTTGAAAAAGCATCTTGGTCTATTTGTGCTTCTGCGCATCAGGAAAGCCCTGCCCTGTCTTCCTTACTCTCTCTGATCCATATTTTTCATCTGACAAATTCTTCCTCACCCTTCAAGACTGCTATCATAGTGCTTCCTATAACATACGTTCTATAAACCCCTGGCTGGGTGAGGGGCTTTATGAAGGTGCTAGTATGCAGTAACTAACCCAGGCTTTTCTTTATTGCCCCACATAGTACATACATACTTTATTGTAATCATTTAATCATTTTTCTATCTCTCCACGAGACTGTAAATTTACTAAGGAGCAGAAAGCTTATATTATTTATCTTTGTATTCCCAGCACATAGTATAGAACACAACAGGTATCCAGAAAAATGTTTATTGAACAAATGGATAAATTAATTCATAAGCATCTAATAGGTATATAACACAGTGCTAAGTGATTTTATATATCTCCTTTAACCTTCATGACTTTATGGATAAGTTACTAATATGCTCATTTATGGATATTTACTCACCATGTTTCCCTTGACTTTCTGAAATTCTTGCCACCTTTCTTTCTCTTAAGAAAAAGAGCTTAATTGACTGGTTCCATGAGTCAAGGTTAAGACCTCCTTTCTCAGGAAAATGTGCAGTGGAGAGAAGTATGGACTTTGAAGTTAATTAGAGCTTGGCTCAAATTCCAGCTCTTCTTCATACTAACTGGGATCTTGGGCAAATTCTTTAAATTTGAAAACCTGGTTCCTCACTCATTTCAAAGAGTTGTGATGAGTTAGTGGGATAATGTATGTAAATGAGGTAGCACAGTCCTGGACATTGTAAGTCACCAATAAATGGTAGCTAACAGTATTGCATTGCAATATTTCCATGTATGCTGCATGTTACTGTTCCATCTGGCTATTCCTAGACCTTGGGTTAGAGTTTTCTCTTTCTAGACTCTCTTCCTCTCTAGACTGAATGGTCCTCGAGAGCAAGATTTGTATCTTATTTTCATTGTAACTCCAGTGCCTAGTATGGTGTCTGCCATCTGTCAAAAACTCGATACACATGGGTTGTATAAGTAAACGTATAAATCCACACCAGTTGCACAAAGTTGAACTCCCCAACTGCTGTTTAATCTAAGCACAAAGTGCGTCCTGCCCAGTTTTCTACATAGACATCAACTTTTCTACTGCTTTGCCCACGGTTTTCACGTCATCTGTAGAATGGCTTTGTATCAAGGCAGCAAACACAGCTATTGCCTTACTTAAGTCTAAGGATGCTGTCTCCGAGCCTCGGAGAGCCTGGCCTCTCTGCTCAGCATCTGCACTGATGAGGTCAGACCCATCAGCCTTTTTCTTGAGGGATGAGGTTTTTGATGAGGCCTCCAACTTCTTGGCTTTGCTTTGGGTTTGAGAGACAGGTTCACTCAAGTCAAGGAGATCTAAGCCTGTAGTCAGTACTGTAAGAGAGAGAAGACATTAAGATAAGCTCACTCGCTGCTCTGAAATTCTTTTTTAAAAATAAGCTTCAGTTTGGTGCAGAAGGATTTTGCGTTTGCACTACAGGTTAGAAGCACCGAATTAAGTTAGCTCACCATTGATTTATCAAGACGGTTTGCATTTAGACTGGGAAGCTTGCTGCATGTTCTCCTTTATTTGGCATGGTAGAAATTTGCAGAATAAGACTTAGACCAGTTGCACCAGTGATGAAGGTTTGAATGGAATTAAAATGATAAAATTGAATCTGAGTTCAGGTACTATTTACTTGATTGCTTTGCTTTATTTATAAAGAGGTATATTTTAGAGTGAAGTTTTTTCCCAGCATAGAGTCAATGTATCATATTCTGAGAGGTGCTTGCAGAACAGTGATGAGGAAGATTTGGTAAAGTTTCTAAATGTCTTCATATTTTAATTTCAAACTACTAAAGTATCTAGGGTATAAATGAATGTTGCTAATCATCTTTTATTTAATTAAGCAGTTTAATCAGAAAACGGCCTGATGTTTGGGCTCACACTAGAGAGGTATTTCATAATCCATAGTTGATGAATAGGTACACATGGTAATGCCTTTGCTGCTTAATATGCAAATTTAAATTTCAATGTAACAAACCATAAAATGGTTACACTTTTACTTCCCAGCAGGTTGATTACATTGTGTTAAATACTCTAATGAAGGCAGAAATAATAATTTGTTCAAATGCAAACTAGGCAAATGAGAATTAAAAAGGCAAGCTATGTAACTTTTCATTCTTTCTCTTCAAGTGCAAGTAACTGCTGTTTGACTAGCTCATTGTGAGAAATGGAAAATTCCTATTAGAAAAGGTTCCTCCAGCTCTACTTCTCTTTTAGCCCCAGCATCCCAGAGACTGGCTTCTGAACTGGCCTGATGGCTTCCTGACCTAGGATCTCTTTACTGGCTAGCTTAGAAAAGCCACCAAAGTGACAGGGACACTCCTTATGCTAACTCTTTCCAGCACTGTCTACAACAACCTCTGCACAGCTCCTTCTCCTCTTTGATCTCTTGGATTTTTCTCTTGGTAAGAAATGGATCTTTGTTGACATCTCAATACTCTTCCATCTATTTCCCCCTTGCATTCAATGCAGGGTCAGGGATTAATTTAGTTCACAACCAGGATTTCTTTAGTACTGAAGTGTTCTCATGAGCTAGCCATCATATGGGATCCTTAGGATAGGATGTAAAACTTTCTATAATCTTGCTTTCTGATTTCAAGTATAAATCACAATGGTTGGGTGTTAATGGTAAAGTGGAAAGACCTGACTCTGCCACTGCCTAGCTATGTGACTTGGAGTAAGTTTATTGACATCTCTGAGTTTCAATGTCCTCACTTAAAAAATGCAGAATTAAGTCTCTGCATCAGATATGATATGACAATTAAATTATCTAATTTATAAATCAAATGTGTAAAGTACCCAACATACTGCAGGTATTCAATAAATATTATTTCCATTCTTTGGTGGCCAATTTGTGATGCTTTTCTTTCCTTTTCCTTTATCTCCTGTTTCCCCCACTCCCCACTGACAGAAACAGGAAAACACCCCTGGGAATAAAATGGCAGATGAGACAGGCTATTGGCTCTGCAGAAGATGCTATGAAGTAAATTTATCATAAAATGGCCTGAAAGTGTCATCTCATGTGAGCTTATCTTGTCCCAGTCTTCCTGAGATAGGAGTCCCTTTCCAGAGTAAGATGCTCTGAGCCATGCAGGAGTGTTCTGGCTGGCTCGGTGTCTAAAAGTTAAGCACGGCAAGCAGCCAGCATAGGCTCGGATGCCACACATTTCATATCTTTTGAATGTTTAAATAGAAAATTCTAGGCCACTGTTAATGTTGGCGGGGATTCTAGGCCCACTGTGATTTCCTTATAACAGAAGGAAGGAAGTGAATAACAGTCTCTGAAATGCCATATATGCCTTTTTACTAATTGCACAAACAAGAATTAGTCACTTTCTCCTACACTTCTTTTAGAAGAAAATTACATAGGACTTGTCTGCTTGTAGATAGGAAGTACAGTTGTTACAGAATAATAACTGATGAGTATTAATTTAACTCTATATCTGTTTCTCACCATTCAGAATAAATGAATTACTCAAAGACTGAATTGTGAATTCAAACTTGGCTCAGTAACGTTCTTTTCCCCTCCAAGCTGTCCTCAGCACTTCCTGTGTTTGTTCTGAGGTCTCTGTTTCTTTGTTCTTTTCCCAGCAAATGTGAAACAACTGCTCGGCACACACAAAAGGCTTTATTTGTTCCTCAGTTGATGAAGGGGGTGCCTTGGAAGTTGAATGGCAAGCTTGAAGCAGAGAGAGTCCCTGAGGAACACAGTTTCAAAACCACAGAAGGATGTGTGCAGCCTTCCACTTTCTGAAGAAAGACAAATCTCATGTTAACGTGGGAGTATGTGAGTATGTGTGTGTATGTGTGTGGTGTGCACTTTAGTTAAGACAAAAATAAAGGGCGTCAGATGTCACTGTTCCATATGGGCTTCATAGATAGCGCACCTTGGTATGGAAGGGGGTGTCTGCTCTACTAATTTTCTCAATCTGATTTTGAATATTCTCTTAGGCACATGAAGGTTTGTGTTCCAGAATTTGTGTTTAAATTAAAATAATCACCTGATATATTGTGGAAGTGAAATTGTGTGTGTGTGTGTGTGAGAGAGAGAGAGAGAGAGACAAGGGGGAGAGAGAGAGTGAGAGATAGGGGGAGAGTGAGTGAACAATAGTGGGAGAGAGAAAGAGAGTGAGAGAGGGAGAGAGTGAGAGATGGGGAGAGAGAGTGATGGAGAGAGACAATGAGAAATAGGGAGAGAGAGAGAGAGAGAGAGAGAGAGGGGGGGGGAGAGAGAGAGAGAGGGAGAGAGTGAGAGACAGGCAGAGAGAGTGAGAGATAGAAGGGGAGAGAGAGAGACAGGAGGAGAGAGAGACAGGAGGAGAGAGAGAGAGGGAGAGAGAGAGGGAGAGAGATGGAGACTAAGAGATGGGGGGGGGG
>NW_011494939.1:1468270-1469013 GCF_000754665.1 Bison bison bison
GAGATGGAGACTAAGAGATGGTGGTGGTGGAGGGTGGAGAGAGAAGGAAACAGTGACTTGAAGGTGCTATGCTGTTGGCTTCAGAGATGGAATATGGGGCCACAGGCCAAGGAATACGAGGTACCATCTAGAAGCTGGTAAAGGCAAGGGAGTGAATTCTCCTTTAGAGCCTCCAGAAAGAATAGAACTATCCTGATACCTTGATTTTAGGATAGCTGATTTCCAGAATTCAGATCAGATCAGTCGCTCAGTCGTGTCCGACTCTGTGACCCCATGAATCGCAACACACCAGGCCTCCCTGTCCATCACCAACTCCCAGAGTTCACTCAGACTCACGTCCATCGAGTCAGTGATGCCATCCAGCCATCTCATCCTCTGTCGTCCCCTTCTCCTCTTGCCCCCAATCCCTCCCAGCATCAGAGTCTTTTCCAATGAGTCAACTCTTCACATGAGGTAGCCAAAGTACTGGAGTTTCAGCTTTAGCATCATTCCTTCCAAAGAAATCCCAGGGCTGATCTCCTTCCGAATGGACTGGTTGGATCTCCTTGTAGTCCAAGGGACTCTCAAGAGTTTTCTCCAACACCACAGTTCAAAAGCATCAATTCTTTGGCGCTCAGCCTTCTTCACAGTCCAACTCTCACATCCATACATGACCACAGGAAAAACCATAGCCTTGACTAGACGGACCTTTGTTGGCAAAGTAATGTCTCTGGTTTTGAATATGCTATCTAGGTTGGTCATAA
>NW_011494939.1:1469336-1470009 GCF_000754665.1 Bison bison bison
CTCCACTTTGACTTTCATCAAGAGGCTTTTGAGTTCCTCTTTACTTTCTGCCATAAGGGTGGTGTCATCTGCATATCTGAGGTTATTGATATTTCTCCCAGCAATCTTGATTCCAGCTTGTGTTTCTTCCAGTCCAACATTTCTTATGATGTACTCTGCATATAAGTTAAATAAACAGGTGACAATATTCAGCCTTGACATACTCCTTTTCCTATTTGGAACCAGTCTTTTGTTCCATGTCCAGTTCTAACTGTTGCTTCCTGACCTGCATACAAATTTCTCAAGAGGCAGATCAGGTGGTCTGGTAGTCCCATCTCTTTCAGAATTTTCCACAGTTTATTGTGATCCACACAGTCAAAGGCTTTGGCATAGTCAATAAAGCAGAAATACATATTTTTCTGGAACTCTCTTGCTTTTTCCATGATCCAGCAGATGTTGGCAATTTGATCTCTGGTTCCTCTGCCTTTTCTAAAACCAGCTTGAACAACAGGAAGTTCACAGTTCACATATTGCTGAAGCCTGGCTTGGAGAATTTGAGCATTACTTTGCTAGCGTGTGAGATGAGTGCAATTGTGCAGTAGTTTGAGTATTCTTTGGCATTGCCTTTCTTTGGGATTGGAATGAAAACTGACCTTTTCCAGTCCTGTGGCCACTGCTGAGTTTTCCAAATTTG
>NW_011494939.1:1470109-1473962 GCF_000754665.1 Bison bison bison
CTGACCTTTTCCAGTCCTGTGGCCACTGCTGAGTTTTCCAAATTTGCTGGCATATTGAGTTCAGCACTTTCACAGCATCATCTTTCAGGATTTGGAATAGCTCAACTGGAATTCCATCACCTCCACTAGCTTTGTTCGTAGTGATGCTTTCTAAGGCCCACTTGACTTCACATTCCAGGATGTCTGGCTCTAGGTGAGTGATCACACCATCGTGATTATCTGGGTCATGAAGATCTTTTTTGTACAGTTCTTCTGTGTATTCTTGCCATCTCTTCCAGAATTACAGGATAATAAGTTTGTGTTGTTTTAAGCCACTGAATTTGTAGCAGTTTGTTACAGCAATAATAGGAAACTAATACAAGCTGGTAGATCAGTGGTCCATACAGGATTCAAACACAGTTCCATCATCCCCAAGCCCATGCTCTTCACCACTCTCTAGACTTTATGTGAACTTGGAGGCAATGTGCTGACTCCACTGATGTGGCTTTGATTGGTTTTTGTTTAGCTACCAATTATTTGCCAGTTTGGGTAGTCTGAGGGCATAAATAGTTGGCAATCTCAAAAACTTTTTTGTTGGATAACTTAATTCCATTGGGTGGAATTTCCTAAAGTTAGAAGACGTAATATATTATACAAGTTTTGTTTCCATCTATCTCAAGGACACTTGATTGAAAATCACAACCTATTGAACTGGAAGGCTCCTACAGGGCACTGAAGATGTTTATGAATACAAGATTACTTGGGCCCTGGGAGGTGAGGCTGCTTAGAACAGTTTGGGCAAAATAGCACCTATTATGAAGCACTGATTTGATACTTTAATGGGAAGTCCAAGGGTATTAACACCGCTACTGTATAATGAGCCTAGATTTTTAGTGACTTTCTCTAAAGGAATAAACCTACAGGGAGTGGTCAGAGAGGACCGACTGTGGAAAGCCTTGATTGGGGCAGTCACAGAATGTGTCACAAGGAGCTGAAGGGTTTTCTGTTCTGATCTGTAAGTTACTTTGGCATTTTAGACAACATGGGGTTACTTAATATAATGCTGACAAAGCAAACTCCTTTAGGAAGGATTTTGCTAGTGATGTCAAATAGATAAACTGGACTTAAATAATCAACCAACTCTTGCTTTTTAATTGGAATACATAATTAAAGCTACTTCCCAAATTTCTAAGTTCTGTAAAGAGGCATGCCACTGGGTTCATGGCTATTCGGGCTTTATATATGTGTATTTGGGAGACTTCCCAGTCCAGTGGTTAAGACTTTGTGCTCCTAATGCAAGGGGTGTGGGGGGCTAGACCCTGCATGCTGCAACTAAGACCCAGTGCAGCCAAATTAAATAAATAGTTTAAAGAAATGTTTTTTGAAAAATTACACTAATTTTGCTATTAAGATATTTAATTAGGTGGCTGTGATGACATTGTGAACTTTGTTAAGGATATTTTTCCTGCATATGTAGTGATCTACTCTTTGATATACAGGTCCCTTACCAAGGAGTAATATTAGTTTTTAAGCTATGATATCTCTTCTGTAGTAATATTTCTTCTATAGTAACTGTCCATATAATAGCTCAAGATTATAGATAATTTTTTCTGGTTATGTAGATTGATAAATGCAAACAAAGGACCCCTGTTCTTCTTGCTCTTTAGAAAAGAGCTTTTCCTGTACTTTGACATATATCTAATTTTGGGGGAGATTATAGGATAAGAATTTATTTGCAAGTTTTATAGTAATTACTTAGAATATAATTATCATCTTAAAAATATCTGTTTTCCAGTCACTTTCAGAGCATTTGATATATGCATTGGTGTATAATATATATTTATTTGCCATTTAAAAATCAAGAATATTAGTAATCATGGCCTACCTACAATTTACCAGCTGAGCCACAAGGGAAGCCCCCAGGTTGGCTTAAAACTCAACATTCAGAAAACTAAGATCATAGCATCTGGTCCCATAACTTCATGGCAAATAGATGGGGAAACAATGGAAATAGGGAGAGACTTTATTTTCTTGGACTCCAAAATCACTGCAGATGGTGACTGCTGCTGTGAAATTAAAAGACGCTTGCTCCTTGGTAGAAAAGCTATGACCAACCTAGACAGCATATTAAAAAGCAGAGACATTACTTTACCAACAAAGGTCCATCTAGTCAAGGCTGTGGGTTTTCCAGTAGTCATGTATGGATGTGAGAGTTGGACTATAAAGAAAGCTGAGCACCAAAGAATTGATGCTTTTGAACTGTGGTGTTGGAGAAGAATCTTAAGAGTCCCTTGGACAGAAAGGAGATCCAACCAGTCAATCCTACTAATTCAGGAAATTAGTCCTGAATATTCATTGGAAGGACTGATGCTGAAGTTGAAACTCCAATACTTTGGCCACCTGATGCGAAGAACTGACTCATTTGAAAAGACCCTGATGCTGGGAAAGATTGAAGTTGGGAGGAGAAGGGGATGACAGAGGATGAGATGGTTGGATGGTATCACCGATGCGATGGACATGAGTTTGGGTAAGCTCCGGGAGTTGGTGATGGACAGGGAAGCCTGGTGTGCTGCTGTCCATGGGGTTGCAGAGAGTCAGACATGACTGAGCGACTGAACTGAACAGAACCTACCATTTAAGGAACAGTTTGAGAGGGCCAAGGACTTAGCTGTCTAACTAGATTACAAATGAGTTGAGTAAAAGACAATTTAGGAAGTTAATGGCACCCAAATGGAATGGAAAACGTCCTTATTTGATCAACTTGAAGTTATCATCATTGGATGACAGAAGTTAATCCTAATATAGAAACAATCAGAAAGTAAAAACAAAAATGAAATACACAGGAACAAAATTATTATCTATAACTTTCATAAGGTAGAAGATGGATATGTTCTTTTAGAGTCAGAGAGAAAAAAAAAAAACCTGCCATTTGACCTTTGGAAGAGGTAATTCATATATTGTTTATTCTGTGTTATTTTATACAAGAACTATATTCCTTATATATTTAAGGAGTGTCAAGATGGTGGCACACTGGATTTATTTTTCACTGGAAGAAAATGCCAAGTATAAAACCTACCTCTCATCTTAATACAGTTCTTCTTAATATGGTTCTTCAAATTTCTCTTTGATTGACTTAGTACAACTTGCAGCAGGTTTCCCCCATATTTTACTACAAGATTGTCTACTATCCATTCATTAAATGTAAATACATACATAATGTTTGGAATGTGATAGACAATGTTCACTGTCCATCCTGATTTTGCAATGTAATTTCATACTATTCTATAAAATGATGATGTTCCATTTAAAATGACTATTTATTAAAAATGTGGACAGAAAATGATAATTATACCTTTTGGCCAGAAACTTTAGCTATAAAATTATCATACCACATTAGTATTCTTTCCAAGGTGTTTGTATGCTAAAACTTTTCCTTTTTAAAAAAATGTATAATAATGTGAATTGTGTTGCATATTAAGATATAAACTGTGGTTTGTAATAATTTAAAAAAGAACTATGGTCCTTAGGGACTGACAAAAATATAGGGTTTCTGCCTTGAAATATATTTTTAAGATTAAAAAACATACTCTCAAGGAAAGTCTTCCTTAAGGATGAAAATCTGTGTGACCCAGACGCACTGAGTGCTAAGGCTAAGAAATGAAAAACCTACAGTCTCAACATACATTTCCGAACCTCTTACTTTGGAGGGTCTTATGGATCAAATCGGAGAAGGCAATGGCACCCCACTCCAGTACTCTTGCCTGGAAAATCCCATGGATGGAGGAGCCTGGTAGGCTGCAGTCCATGGGGTCGCTAGGAGTTGGATATGACTGAGCGACTTCACTTTCACTTTTCACTTTCATGCATTGGAGAA
>NW_011494939.1:1474062-1498520 GCF_000754665.1 Bison bison bison
CTTTATTTGGAAATAGGGTCATTGGAGGTGTAATTAGTTGAGTCAGATTGGAGGAGGGTGGGTCCCTAATAAAGAGAGGGCTTTCCTGATAGCTCAGCTGGTAAAGAATCTGCCTGCAATGCAGGAGACCCTGGTTCGATTCCTGGGTCGGGAAGATCTGCTGGAGAAGGAAATGGCAACCCACTCCAGTGTTCTTGCCTGGAGAATCCCAAGGACGGGGGAGCCTGGTGGGCTGCCGTCTATGGGGTCGCACAGAGTCAGATACAACTGAAGCGACTTAGCAGCAGCAGCAGCATGGATCAAATTTTGTCCCCCCAAAACTCATATGTTGAAGTTTTCACCCCTGGTACCTCAGAATGTAACTTTATTTGGAAATAGGGTCATTGGAGGTGTAATTAGTTGAGTCAGATTGGAGGAGGGTGGGTCCCTAATAAAGAGAGGGCTTTCCTGATAGCTCAGCTGGTAAAGAATCTGCCTGCAATGCAGGAGACCCTGGTTCGATTCCTGGGTCGGGAAGATCTGCTGGAGAAGGGATAGGCTACCCACTCCAGTGTTCTTGCCTGGAGAATTCCATGGACTGTAAAGTCCATGGGGTAGCAAAGAGTTGGACATGACTGAGCGACTTTCACTAATAAAGAGAGGAAATTTGGACACAGAGACTGCATGCATACTGGGGGACATGCACATACATCATGTGAAGGTTAGAGTTATGCTGCCACAAACTGAAGAGCTACCAGAAGCCAGGAGAGAGGCCTAGAGCAGATCCTTCCCAAGCACCTTCAGAGGGAGCATGGTCCTGATGACACTTCCTCTAGAATTGTGAGACAACAAATCCCTGTTTAATCCACTCATTTTGTGGTATTTTGTCATTGGGGTCCTAAGAAACTGGTACAGAAGGTAATACTAAAGGTACTGGGATCGCAAGAAGTTACACATGCTTTTGATTTTTTCCCTCCAGTATCTCACGGGTCTCTCTGTTATATGTCAGAAAAATCAAGGTGAAAGGCAGCTTTTGAGTTGGAAATTATGTTGCTCTCTCTGGTGAGTCCTTCCTTTGGGACTTAGTTCTTTCATCATGGGGAGATGCAGAGGGTACTGGAATCAAGATCTGAGAATTATGCTTTGTAGCTTTTTCCTAGAACAGCAGGAATTTCTCCATGTATCGATTCTCATGGACTTTCTTGCAATTAGAGACACAGGCTCCTCTGTATTTTTCTGGGGGTTAGCTCAGTTTTGGGGCGGTGAACGCCAGTTTCATAGAAAAGAAGGATTAAGCTGATCTGACAGGATCTGAACTTGTCCTGCCTAAAATGTACCAGGCATAATTTTATTTGCT
The DNA here is from genome assembly GCF_000754665.1 of Bison bison bison. NCBI lineage: Eukaryota > Metazoa > Chordata > Mammalia > Artiodactyla > Bovidae > Bison > Bison bison. Next base: position 1,475,399 of record NW_011494939.1, read on the forward strand.
TGACTACTCAAAGTGATAGTTGAATTTAGAAAATGATTGCTTTGCTGTGATATAGAGAAAGTTACTGCATCTGTAAAGGGAGGTGTTGGTGTTCTGTTTTCACCTGATACCTCACAGTGATGGTAACATCTGTTAGAGCTTACATGGTGTTAGCACTTACATAGATTGCTTCATTTAATCTTCCCAAGTAACCTATGAGATATAGATCTTACTATTATTAGACAGACGAGGAAACAGACTTAGTTATGCAACTTGCCCAAGGACAGGAGCTGCTAAGTGGCAGAGCTCGGGGGGAAATCACAAAGTTTAACTCCACAGACTGTAGGCTACACTCCCACATCAAGTTCCGCTGTCTTGTTTTAGTTACTCTTATTGTTGTAATTTTTAGCATTTCTTAAAAACCACAATTTCCTTCATCTGTGATTTTCCTCACTTACTTAAAAGTATAATAAAACTATGCCAGGAAGCAGCCAGCTGAGGACATGATGGGGAAATGAAACTTTAAACAAGACAGTCTGTAATTATGCTCTCCTTTCCCCTTTAAATTCTCTCCTGTAATCCAACATAACCTTTCTTCTTTGATTCTGTACATCATTCTTTCATCCTTATTTGAACAACATGCCTTTGAATGTGAATGATGATTGAATGAAATCAATGCAGAAAGGTTGCCACTGAACCAGAAGGTGAAAAGCAGTTTTTGAGTCAAATTTGTTGTGGCCTCAAAGTAAGCAGAACTTAGGTGACTTAGTTTTCGCATCTGTGAGAACTGTTAAGTGCAGAGGATGCTAGAGAGGGTGTGATTGATACACTGGTATCCTGTATTCACTCATTGGATGACTACTTATTAGTCCCTATACAGATAGTTTAGTTTGAATACATTTAATTCCAGAACAATGTTCAAATAAATTCTTGTAAGAAGGTAATTCTTGGTTACTTCTTACAAGTAACCCATTTATATGACAACAAATGAAATTCTCTCAATAATATACCAGGTCTCTAGGACATTTTAATTGTCATTTCAATCCACTTGAAAGGGATGTCTATATTTTTATTTTATTAGACTTTCTCATATATAATATTTCCATCCAGAACTTGAAAAAACCTTACTCTGAAAGAAACACTTTTGTTTTAAAGATTTCCTATATGATGTGACTTGAGATGCCATGATGTAAATATGAAAATTGGCACTGAAAAATGATTCATTGCTAACAGTGGTACTCTAATGTTCAGCAAAAGTGGTTGGATAATATCCATTGGCGTTTCTTAAATAAACAAAAGTGATGAACTGGTTTATGTTGAAATAAAGTTTCATCTGGTTGCAAACATTATTCTCCACTTAAAATGCATTGTGGAAAGAAATGTGCATTTTTCTACTGTGAAAATTAACTACTTGAGGATAAGTTAAAAGTGAAAGAATTACCGGCTGTGTTGGACGTTACTGGCCTTGCTATTGCCTCCGATTTGGTTTCACAGAGAAAGTCATCGATGGAGGGGCTCAGGAGGGGTCTGCTTTCTTGCTGTTCATTCACCAGCTGAGAACAAATGAACACAGATGTCAAAGGGCTTTGTCAAAGTCCAGAATCAGATGAATTAAAATGCAGCCTTGCAACAAAATAGGAATAGCAAGCCTACCAAAAAATCAATCAATAAATAATGGGTAGGGGCAAGAAAGGAAAAAAAATAAAGTCAAGGAATGGGGAATAAGCCTTTTAGCACTGTCATATTTTTGATGCAGCAAACTTTAATTTTTAAAGCTCAAGCTTTTTTTCTCCTCCTAGAATGGTTTCAGAATTATTCTCTAATTTCACTATGTAGAATATGACACCTATGGAATCATAGTTCCTGAGGGCCAACCTCACTTTTCACTTGGCCAAAAAGCTCTCACTGAGACCTGGAACAATGGATTCAGACCTTGAGGTGACACATTCTGGTTAGGACTGGTCCGTCAGTTCGTAAGAGCACACACACACGTGTATGGAATAAATGCTCTTTTTCTCCCTCTCTTAAAAAGCTCAAATCACCTAAAGATACACAACCTCCCTTACATTTCCTTGGAAATCTTTTATGCAAATATTTTGAGAAAGTAGAAAATATTGCTATGTTAACTTGACATATATATCAAATATATATATATATTTGTGAAAATCTGCATGTAAAGTAGATTTCTGTCAATTCAAATCAATTGGCTTATTCTCTAATTCAAGAAATCTTTCAGTTTGGTATTTATTAGGTCTCATTATCAGTGGCAGCCAACTATTCACTTTCAATTATTCTGCACTTCTTTGAATCCAAACATTCTTAAGTTCTGTTTCTGTGGTTAAGGGAAAAATTACACCTAAGATACACAAGTGGTTAGGCCCTAAATGAACTGTCCTAGTTTTCCGGGAGTTTCTATCTTGGCCTTTCTTAAAATGGGCATAGTCATCTAGTTTTCTACTTGTTATAAGAAAAAGATGTGCCCAAAAATCTCTAGATTTTTGAAATGCTTATTTGCAAGGCTGTATTTTAGGAGACACATAAAGTAACAAATGAACTGTTTTGAAGTATTGCCAAATCAAAATATGTTCTATGACTCACTTTCACTTCATTATTTCTCTGGCAGTGTTAGTGGTATTATAGCTTAGAGCTTATGGACAATGACAAGAGACTTAGATAATGGTAAATATGGGAAGAAAAATGCAATTCTATCATTGGAGAAGGAGGAATATGGAAACATTTAGTGATTATTTGGGGATGAAAACCAAGAGGCACCTTTAGTAATTTTACACATTCATGCTATTAGCCTAGATAAATCTCAGATCTTCACTACAGTCTAAATTTTGACAGAGTGTTGGCAATTTAATTTTCATACATATTAATTTGTACATTTTATCCAGGGCTAAGAATTAATGCTCATTTTCTTTTGGTGTTCAAGTTACAGAGATAGAAAAAATTTTAATTATTATAAGTTTTAATATTACTGTGTATGTGATGGGTTAGTCACTAAGTCATGTCCAACTCTTTTGCAACCCCATGGACTGTAGCCTGTCGGGCTCCCCTGTCCATGGAATTCTCCAGGGAAGAATACTAGAGTGGCTTGCCATTTCCTCCTCCAGGGGATGTGTATAAAGACTTAACAGATTTCTGTCAATTATCTGAGGTCTGTGTTGGTAGTAACCTTTCTGGGGAATGCTCCTTTAATCCATGAATGAAACTCCTGAGCTTCTTTGCATTTTGTCTTCTGAATTTGAACATTCTTAGATGTCACCCATCCTATTTAAATGATTTTTTTTTTTTTTTTAATGTTGAGGGACTATGGGTCTTCCATGTTTCTGGGATAAAATATATTCAGTTCAGTTCAGTCGCTCAGTCGTGTCCGACTCTTTGCGACCCCATGAATCGCAGCACGCCAGGCCTCCCTGTCTTTTTGTAAATGCCATGGTTTATGCCAGCTCTTCTGAAAGTATGATTAGTTTTCCAGGATCTGTTTTTCATTTATAAGTGGTTCATGTAAAAGCTGTGTTAACACAGTTTCTTAAAGAACCATATATTAAGGTATGTTTCTTGGTAGAACCTGCCCTTTTAACTCTATGTACTTAGTGTCATGAACCCATCTAGTAGGACATCACCATAGTGATGTGGTTCTGATGTTGCAACAATGCCTGCCTCTGGGCTGTGCCATTCTCATGGCTGTCGAGTGACAGCTGGATTCTGCTGTGCTATACACATCATGGAAGATGAAGGTCACCATCAAATATGACCCTGTGCTATACTCGTAGAATTACTTGTAACAGGCTTACATTTATTATGTTGTGCATTCTGATCACTAGGTCTTATTGACCTAGGTCAAAGTGAAAACGTGCAAAAACTCAATACAACTTTGACCTTAAAATATGTATAAATATGTATTGTGATGTCATAACTCTGTCAGCCATTATTTCTCTGAAGAAGTCTGATTTTGTTGATAGATAACTAAGAAAATTTATTCTCTTAGTCATGGTTTTGAGAAATATCAATTATTACGTAAAGATATATAGGTTTACATTTGCACAAAACCGTCCTTATACTTTTTTTTTTTTTACTTTGGATACAATTAAATTCCTTTGTAAATAAAAGGACTATTTCCAAATCACAGTTTTGTGAGTAGACATGTGGAATTTAGACCTAGGTTATCTCTAGTTTCAGAAGACTAGGGTATTAGATTTCTGTAGATACTTTTAATTATAAACACTGAAAAATTACAGTCTAAATTTGATAAAAGTATTCTAGAAAGTAAGACCTTTCCACATAAATATCTAAATGGAAAAATAAAGGAAAGGAAAATTAATGGAAAGACCTGTATTTTTAGGCATCTGCTTTATCAGAAGTAATAGTATTTTATTTATTTACTGAATCTCTCTTCTTGTTCAAACTTCACGCTTATTGTCTAGAAAAAGAACTTCTAGCACTCAGATTTTTTTAGCATAGGAAGAACACCAAAGAGAAGGTTGTTCGGAGAGACCCTAGACAGCTCAAGACTAAAGTGTGGCTTTTCCTTGTAAGGTGTTTTTCATACCTACTGTCTTATTTGTGACCATTTCACCCCTGCATTGGAGTTGTTACATCTGTCCCATTCTCATAATTGAGCTCTTCCCGTGACTTCCTTCCATAGATACATATCAAAGAGGAAACTTCACATGACTTTCTGAGTCTGCTTTTCAAGCTAGAGAACAGTTTAGCTGTCAGGAAATGCTGAGCTTAGAGTAGAGGATTGAGGCAGGGCTCAGGGGTGAAGAAGATGAAGGGCCCAATTTCAGATCTCATGGAAAGGTAATTTGGGAGCTGAAAGTTTTTTGGTTCTGATTGAGATATGGAAGATGAAACAGGAGATATCATGAAAAACACCTTTTCTTATAAGTTCTGAGGTCAGAGGCTATGTCTCTCATATTTATATCCTTCCCAACTTTGAATAGAATGTCTTTATATAAAAGGGGCTCAATCAATGGCTACCAAATAAAAATCTCTCTTAAAAAGTCCTATTCTGAACTGTATCTTCAGTTGGATGAATTTTAAAATCATTATTTTATCCATATTTAGCCCCATTTTCTTTTTATTTGTATAGATAAGAATGACTTTTCACATACTCCTCTCCTGATTTTCAAAAAAATGTATGGCTTTCCTGTGGTGACTTGAGAGTAAGCTAACCTTTTAGTTCCTAGAGGAATATTGTAAATGAATTAAACCCCCCAAATAGTTCCCCTAAGCTTTGCTTCCAAATAGTATACCATTTATTCTGTCTCTATTCATTGGTAGGATATAGGTTATTGACTTTCTCTTAGAATTACTTCCTTGTGTTTGAAAATACTTTATGAACTTACCTCATTTCATCCTTTTGGCACAGAGTATATTGATGTATAAAATAATAAAAGGTGAGTCAAAAGGGTTCAAGTTTTCTTTTTTAAATACTGAGTTGGAGTAATTCAATTTGGGTTCAATCAGATCAAAACTGAGTTAAAATTACTCACTTCATTAGTCGCTAAAGACCTTTGTCTCAAATTTACATTTAAAATTTTCCTTTATTATCCTTCTTTGTCCTCTTTTCAGTATTTAGATTACTTCAAAGGCCTTTCTAATGGTGATAGAATCTTATTTCTCTTTAAGAACCCCAGTCTATTGACACATTGTCTGGTAACCTTTTTCAGTGTTAAGCAGTGAGTGCATTTTTACAGCATCTCCATGTTCCCACACTTTACATAGTTTTATAACCTTGGTTCTATCTGTTTTCCTCCCTCTATACTATAGTCTCTTCAAAGTTAGAGACCTTATCCAATTAATTTTTTTGTCTCATTTAGAAATTTAATAAATGTTGGCTGATTTTATACAGCCCAACTGAATGGCGACTTGTACAAAAGAACGATCGCATAGGCTTTCTCAATTTTGTACTGGGCTTGATCAACTCAGAGAGAGGCCAGTGGTCCTCAGAAATGTTTACTAAATTCCTGGCAAATTTTAAGCCACAAATCTGAGTCCATTTTTCTCCACTGTCACATCACTAAAATGCATGGAAACCTAGAAGTAGATAAAGGAACATTTCCAAATGCGAGGCTTCTACCAGTAAGTCTAAAATGCAGAGTGAATTCTTAATGAGAAAAACTGAAATAAAGGCATGGACCTGCCTCATTGCATCTTTGGAAGCAGGACATGGACCAATGCAAATGTGAAGCTGGTGACACTTCAAGAAATAACACCACTACCTCACTCAGGATTTTAAGTCAGAGATATAAATTTGGAGATTTTGAGGGAAAACTCTTACATGATCAATGGATATGGAAACAAAAGGAAAAAAGACAGGTGAGAACTTGCCTGTAGGAGCTTGTTGTCACTTAGTATTCAAAAGCCTATTGAACTTTTACACCTTCCTTGTAATCATAGGTTGTAAATGACATTCAGTCAAATGCCTTCAACTTACTTATGACTCAGTCAGACCAGCTGATGTGACTAATAGTAGCCACTCAGGACCAAACTGGTTCTTATTTTATATCAATACTGTGTTCAGTGTTGAGCAAAATGCAAACAATATTACCCAGCTTTAATGAATTATTGTCTGTTTTAAAACTTTGTCTAAAAATGCATTTGCCTTAGTTCAACTTGAATTTCCTTAATATAAATGTTAAAAATTAAATTATTAAATTAAAATTAAATTATTATCTGCTCTAAGGAGTATTTTGTTTTTAAATGCTGCCTGCTACTTAAGCTCCATTGCATTAAACATAGCTTATTTTGTGACTTAGGTCTAAGTTTATTTATCTTTAAATAATATATTGCTTAGGTGTTTCATTAAAAAATATAGAGCTAAAGTTTGTGATAGCTTATGTTACTAAGAACTAACTCCAAATTCAAATACATTTTAGGTGACAAAACAAGATCTGTAAAGGATTCATTTTTTATAATTTTACACTTTAGATTGATAATCTTAATCTCTTGTTTTAAAGTAAAATATTGTTTTTTTAAAACATTTTAGTACTTAAAGAATAATTTTAAGTTAAAACATCAAAGCTAATAAAGAACAGTTAACAAATATCTCATATTTATAATGTTGATTAAAAATTTGTAAAAATATACCAGTCTTTTTAACCTTATTTAAATAATAGAAAAAATTAAGATTGTTTTGTTTTTATATAAATAATAACACAAATATGTTTTCAGTAGATACATCTTTATACATTTTGAAAATTCCTTTATTATTTGTACTCTCTTGATTAAAAGTATATGTCATTTGTTAAGTAGATTTTGTTCATAATTTTGTAATTAAATTGTGTATGGCTTTAATTAGTCCTATCCAAGATTAGAAATGTGTGCAAAGCCCATCAAAATAGTCTCCATATTAAAACTAAATTGACTCAATCCATTGAAAAGACAAAACAACTAAATCATTACTATGTACCCTGTAAGTATTCAGCCTTTGAAGGCTTTGTGACAGTAACTCTGCCACCTGATGGAATTGATTTATGAGCTAATAGTACTAATGGCCCTGCCCCATCTCTTGTTCTATAATGGGTCCCAGTGGAATCTGCCTGTAAAGGATAGTCATGTGATAATTTTCAACTCTTTGACTTGCTCTAAATGCCAACCAAATATTTTCCTGCCAGGATAGTTGCTGCTGCTGCTGCTGCTAAGTCGCTTCAGTCGTGTCCGACTCTGTGCGACCCCATAGACAGAAGCCCACCAGGCTCCCCCGCCGCTGGGATTCTCCAGGCAAGAACACTGGAGTGGGTTGCCATTTCCTTCTGCATGCATGAAAGTGAAAAGTGAAAAGGAAGTCGCTCAGTCGTGTCCGACTCTTAGCGACCCCATGGACTGCAGCCTACCAGGCTCCTCCATCCATGGGATTTTCCAGGCAAGAGTACTGGAGTGGGGTGCCATTGCCTTCTCCGGCCAGGATAGTTAGAGCCTTGTAAAATGTGAATCTATTCATGGGGAAATGAACAATTACTGTTTATAACTTGGGTAATACTACTATCAAAGCAGGACAGAGAATATAATTAAAGAAACTGTTTCAAGTTAGTGATAGAAAATCCAAACAAGGCTGTATTTAGCAATCTTGCATTTTTCCAATTAAGGACATTATTCTATCTTTATTAGACACAAAATTAAATCAATATTGAAGTGGGGACAGATAGGAAAACAAAGGCTGAGTTAAAAAAAAAATTCCCTTGACCCAAAGAGGTCTGTAACACATAGTTTTGAGACACAGCAGAAGATGAATTGGCTATACCTTGCTAACAAAAGTATTCAATACCAGGGCAGGTGGTTAAAATGAAAATTTTGAAGGTTCCTAATGAGAGAAAAGTATTCCCTAAAGCCATTTCATTCTCATAAAGAAGAATAAAAATTTTTCTATGATATACTCAATCTTCTGGTACATAGTTTTCCCATCTAGACTGAAACTGGATTTATTTATTCTATTCAATGGAAATATAATGAGAGCCTGGTAATTTAAAATTTTCTAGTAGCCAATTTAAAAACAGTAAAAACAAACAGGTGAAATAATTTTAATAACATTTTATTTACTCCTGTATATCCAAAATATTATCATGTCAACATGTAATCAATGTAAAAATTATTCATGTGATGTGCTTAGTTGCTCAGTCATCTCTGACTCTTTGCAACCCCATGGACTATAGCCTGCCAGGCACCTCTGTCCATGGGTTGCCATGCCTTCCTCCAGGGGATCTTCCAAACCCAGGGATTGAACCCAGGTCTCCTGTATTGCAAGTGGATTCTTTACCATCTGAGCCATCAGGGAAGCCTTAATATGACAGTTTACATTATTTTTCTTTGGACTAAATCCTCAAAATCTGGTGTGTATTTTATACTTACAGCATATTTCAATTCAGGTTATCCACAACCATGTGTGGGCTAGTGGCTATTGTATTGAATAGCACAAGTCTTTATTTCCTGAACTTTATTTCCTCCAAGAATTGATGGTTCACACATTTTTTTCCTTCAAACCTCTCATCAATACACATTTGTTTCCATATTGTTTGATTTAAAGTGTTAGTCTAGGACAGAAGGAACTTAAGCTTCTATGAAGAGCTTGACATATTGTTTGCCAAGAATTACTAATAAAATGAAACAAAAAGAGCAATTCTCAGGGGTCAGACAATTTCTGAGTTCAGGTCACCTGGCCAACTCTTCTGTTTTGTTCAATTTGTTCAGTGTACTATAGATGACTTGACTGGAATATGCTTGGCTAAATCTCTCTAAAAGTAATCCTAAGAATCACATAATACAAAAATGCTTCAATATAAACTACACTTACCAATCTGTGGAATGAACAATTACTAAACTAGTTAGGCACTCAGTGTTTCAAAGACTCATTCTGTATTTGATCAATTATGATTGTCCTGAAGACATTATTGAGACAGCAGCACTTAGCTCCTGACATTTCTGAAATCTGTGAATGAGCACCAGTGATGAAGATGAGTCAGTGTGTCCCGCAGTATGCAGCACTATGTCATAGGAGTTCTACAGGAGACACGGGACAGACATGTGTCAAGACACTAACACATTCACACAAGATAACGAGTAAGAATGTGGTATGGTACACAGATTGGATGCTGTGGTTGCCATGAGAAGTACTCACTTTTTCAGATCATTCTGCTGCTTTTTGGCTTGTGCATGCCACTGGTGCATAGCAGGGAAGAAGCCACTTGTGTGTGGTGGAAAAAGTATATCAACTAATAAAACCGCATTTGACTGGGAAATAATTGTATCACAGCTATCACAGGATTAATTTCACAAAATTATCAACACAATAGGTGCATTACATTTTATGAATCAGAACTCTTCATTTGCTGATTCATAAATTAGCCAGTATGCAACAAGAATATGATGCATCAAAGAAAGCATTAGATCATCTTCATGCAGTAAAATTGTAACTATTACTTCAAAAACAGTTAATGCAACATTAGACAGGGATTAAAGAAGGAACTTGGTACACACAAATATTCTGAATATGAGAAAATGGTAATAATCGCAGTTTCTTTTCTGATTAAAAAAAAATCCAAATTCTTATTTTGCATTAAATTTAGTTTAGGTTATTAAGGTAATTTTGGACATTTGAAAAGGATTATTGGGCACTAGAGCCTGTGCTAAATTCTGATGTCCTGAAATGATTTGTTGCAGCACAATTACGCCAACTGCAAATTTGGATAGGTCTTATCTACTGGTGAATATGGTTCTACCATTAGCCAAGAATTCCAAGTAGTTCTCACCTCCCATAGCATTTACCTGAGGAACTGTGGACTGTATATTTTGGACATGGATTCTACAAAGGGCAGGAAATCAATGTAAAACTGTACATGTTTTACCATGTAAACTAACTAAAGAATGGAGGCCTTGATAAATATCAAGCAAATATCTTTCCAATGATTACTTGTGTCATTGGCAAGAAGCATCTCTTCTTTTGGATAAAAACAAAACAAAAACTAAAAAAGAAAAACTCACAACATAAGATTATCCCAAAGTCCTGGGAATCGTCAATAACTTTTATTATTCCATTTTGATGTAATATGTTATAATTTTCATTACTTACAACATAGTGTTTAGAATAAAATAAAACCACACATGTTGGCAGCAGCTGGGGATGTGATCTGATGCTCTTCTAAAAATAAGTTGCCATAATTTAGCTTTTGATATAAATGCCTTTCATGAGGAATTTAAATGGACATTTTTCTAAATTGAGATATGTTCATATAATTGGAACTGAATCACTGCACTTACTATTGCATTATGGAAAAAAAAAGAAATGTTTAATATAACAATCTAATCTAAATTATAAGATAAATGCAAGTAAAAATATTTTGCATTTAAGAATTTAAAACTGATAGTTCCACAGAGTGGTGATGAGTATATTATACATATGTATGTGGATTTTACAGGGTGTTTCAAAAGTCCCTGAGGACATACAGGATTCACTCTCGGCATGTCTTTGCATACAAATGTAAACCTTTTTATATACTTGTTATAATAAATGCTGAAAATGGCCCTCATGTGCTTTTAATAGAGATGATATTTTTGTTGCCAAGGTCACCAAATAGAAGAGGGATCACAAATGCCATTTTCTGCATGGGGACTCAGGGACTTCTGGCTCATTCCTGTAAATTACTCATCCACATAAATATGTATAGACATATATGTAGTATGCATAGTCACAACATAAATATATTTAACATTTAAGAAAATTTAGATATTCTACTGGTAAACTGACATATGTATGCAATAAAGTTGTATTTATCCACAGGAATTTTTTTTTGGTTGTTGTTGTTCAAATGTACCATTATCTTAATTGTACTTTCCCAAAGTTGTTAACAAGACTCCTTTATAAAGAAGCAACATGTTTTACTTGCACATACATTTTCTTAACTAAAGTTGAGTAATGAAAATTAATATCCACGAATATGTAACTAAATGATGGAATTTTCATTTAAGTAATTTTGGTTTTCATTTTATACTGTATAATTGTTTCATTGAAACTATGTTTTTTAAAAATTGGATCGAGTTAATGTTTTTTTTTTTCTAGTTAAAAATCACAATATCTGATATATTAACATATGTCAGCTTCCTACAGGAACCCTAAGGGTCTGCCCACCTGTGATGTCATAGTAAGGAGGGGCTTTTCTTCAGCAGACTCCTCCCTCGGTATCTCCTTCATCACCATGGCAACAGCCTTATCTGCCGCCCTAGAGCCTTTTCCCTATAACAGTGAAATCAACAATGACTTGTGTCAGGAGAAATCTTTAACTTATTATTTATCACAAGATATTCTAATGTTTAAGAGCAATCCAACATAAATGAAGAGGTAGGCTGCTGCAAGTGAATCTTGAGGCTTTTGGCTGAGGAGAAAACACATGAAATCTGAAAAAAGATTATCTGTGAACTTTTTAGTTAACTACTTTTTCACCTTTACAGCTGACATATTATATTTAATTTTAACATAGTATTTTATATGTATAATATATTTTAAGGCAATTTACATGACGACAATTTTTTTAGCATTGATTTTAAAACACTATGGATTGCCTGTTATGTTCATTTAAAATTATTCCTGTATAATCTCTAAGTGTTTTAAATGACAGTAAGGAGTCTAGGATAGGGATTAGGATCAGGGTCTCACTCCCACAGAGGAATTTTGCTGGGTGGTCTCTAGTGTCTGTCACTTTTGATTGGATTGGGCACAAAAAATAAATGTGTCATAAAACCTCTGAAAATTGTTCAGCAGCCTAAAGTCACAGAAATTCACCCAGCTTGTTTATTTTGGGGAGGTACTATGGAAAAAAATGCAACTCTCAATGTTCTTGAGATAAAAAAATGTTAATAGAATTTTAGAAATGTCTTTTAATTGGAGAATCTCATAAATTCACATGTAAATAAAGGATGATTAATAATAGAGGCACTGATATACTGATATGTACAATTTTTTGGTCTCACACAAACATAATTATGGACTGTAAGGGGTATGCTGGCTTTCTATGGTTTTAGTTTATTATGTTTTTGAGGGTACATAGGGCATAATAGAAAAAAAACAAACAGAAAACAAAATATCACCTTCCCAACCCAATTAGCAACATCTCATACTATGTAAAAATTAAATCATCTTTAAGCACTTTAAAAACAAAAACTTCCACTGTCCTTGGTCTGTGGGCAGAGCCTCCCTGGAGAAAACAACCTTATACTAGGTACAATGTGACTATCTGTGTTGCAAATTTATGTAAAATACAGATGCAGCATACAGAGATACCATAGGCCAGGAAACAAAAATGGACATATGAGGGTCCGTTGTCTGAAAGGAAGTTAAGAGCTAGGGTCAATATTAACTCCAAAGATTAATAAATCTTGATAGTCTCTATGCAACTAAAAAGGATAGACTTACATTATTATCTTTGGTTTGCACAGGGCTTTAAGTATTTAGAAGTTAGGTTGACTCTAGGAAGCAGAATATCCATTTTTTCAAGCGTTGCCTTTCTAAAATGTAATGAGCGGCAGTTTTTATTTATGAGAACCAAGAAAAACTTTGTCTAGTTACTACATTTAAAACTGTGTGAATCTCTTTACTATGCTGAAAGCTTGTTTCTTTGGTTTGTTAACTTAAGAACTAGCATTATTGAACAATAATGTGTTATTTCTACAATATAATATCAACTATTAGAGATTTTATTGAGCAGATATAACAGCAGTAATTTTCTTAAGTGTTCTGAAAAGTTTATATGGCTACAATGCTTAGATTAATTGAATTCTGGAAGAATAAAGGGAAACAGTGGTTAACTGTATAACAAATCGGGGTACGTAACGATCCCAGGTGTTTCCTTTAGTAAAGCACTGTCAACTTCCTAATATACATACAGTTCTGAATTCTGGAAAATGATCCATGGCACTGCTAAGCTATTTGACATGTTTTCAACATGTAAAAATTACTTGGATAAAACATTATATACAATAAGATCAGTATGTCTTTATAAGCTACACTCATTTACAAACTTTATATAGTTTAACATATTTTTGCAGCGTATTTTTTCAAAAGAGCAAAATCATTTGTGAAGAATTTTTTCCATGCTCCGAGAAGTGTAATAATATAGCAATAAACAAAGTGGCATGCTTATATTAAATTCCTAATATATTTTAAAAACATATCTAATGTTACAAGTTATAATTGAAAAAATAATAATTCAGATTCTTTCCTTGGGCTAAGAAATAAAATCAATTGATAAGCATCTCAAAAAATTTCAGGTCGGTATTTCAATATACTATTTATTTGAAATGCTACCAATCCGTAAACAATGTATAGGTATTTTTCACATGTGCAACTATAATAGCTAGAATTAGCAACGGACATGCCATTTCACTAAAACAAAACCAAACCAAAACAAAAATTAGTCCTTTCATGCTGAACTCTAGAACAAAGCAGTGGTCAGCTAGAAAGGATATATAATAAACACATGCGGTGCTTTTTATTTCTTGCAGAAAAACCCACCAAAGCCAGGGTCAGGTCACTTTTTTGAAGACAGTGCCACTTTTTCTTCAAGGTTACACCTACTACCTGAAAAAAGTCATGACACCCGGGTTAGTGCCTGCTAGCAACTTTGTTTCCTTTACAGCCTCTTGGCTTTTGAGTTATTACCTGATGAACTTCACTGTTTCAGAAGTGTGGTACAGCTCCAGAACAGAGTGGGAAGGTTGGCCACGTGACATGTCCACAGTTCAGACAGAGCGTCTAAAACCACTGCCAAGTCATGTGAACGCACTTACATGTCAAAGCAAGATCCCCCCAGGTCATATTGCCACTTAAAAATTAAAATCAAGATTTTATCTTAAAATCAAGCTGTGTTATTTCTGACTTGTCCATTTATCTTGTGGGATAATGCTTCTAGAATTCAGAATCTGGTAGGTAACTGAGTTGGCAATTCATGAAACTATACAACTTGGCTTATCAGCAGCTCTGTAGGACTAACAGTAATACAACTGCACACGTTTTACTTTTCTTTTTTAAATTCAGTGACTTAAAACATTGTAAGAAAGAAATACACATAGTTATTCATACTTCAAGTTCAATTTTTTAAATATAACTACACCAAAAGATCAATATTAATCTATTATTTGAAACAACATGAGGACAGCAAAAAGGAAATATATACTGACTATACACTCAAGCATATAAATGGGTTTAGATTACATTAAGCCAGTATGCTTGTACATCATTCTAGCCACAACAGAAAGGAACAGTGAAACTTTGTAAGTTGATTTTCACATCATGACACCCTCCAGAAATTATATCAGCCCATTTCTTTTCAAATAATACTTCAAAATCACCTTTTTCCACTTGCTCATTTAATCTCTTGAGATATTTTTGACTGGAAAACAGTATCAGCATAAAGGGAAATGTCTTTCATTTTGCGTGATTTGCTAGAGAAAATTCTTTGATTTTTTAAAGTTTCTTTATCATTTTGTTTGTTCACAAATGAAATATATAAAATAGTAGCTTTTCTAAGAAATAATAATTCTTGAGAATAATCTTTTAATTTCTATTAGAACACCAGGCATAAATGAATAAAACACAGGGAGTACAGTAATGACACTAACGTTTATTATGAAAACTCAATTTTGTCCCACTTCTATTTTTTTAATATAGAATGTAAGAAACAGAGTAGATGGGATTCTCCAGGCAAGAATACTGGAGTTGGTTGCATTCCCTTCTCCATGGGAGCTTCTGACCCAGAGATGGAACCCAGGTCTCCTGCATTGCAGGAGGATTCTGTTACTATCTGAGGCACCAGGGAAGCCCTAGAAAACACCGGAAGTCACAGAATCTTAGGCTGGGTATCAGGCTGTGAAGGTATCAGGTATCCTCAGATGAGGTGCTGGCTCCAGGTCTGTCTTGCAGAGAAGGGATCTAACCTCTTTGGAGAAGCTACTGTGTGCTGAGCATGCTGCTGGGTGTTTTGCATGTTTTTATTGATTTGATCTCATGAGAACTCTGTGGGCTAGATGATATTATTGTCTTTGCTAGACAGTTGTGGGCTTTGAGGCTCAGAGACAGTACAGTGTGATTTAGCCAAGGCCTCAGAGCTAATCCAGGATGGGAACCCAGACCCACCTCCCAGCCTGTGTGCTTCCTCGTCTACCACTCTGCTCTCTCTCCATCTGGCTTTGTGAGGTGGAAATGGTCAGTAAGAATTAGCCACCCACAACTTCACTCATGAGCACATTTCTAAAAAAGTGTGTTTGTTTCAACTATTTCACAGAAAACCAACCTAAGCATCTCACGTATACACACTTCTTTCTGTTCTGTAGATCTTAATAGAGATTTATAAGTTTTAGCATCTCTCTAATTCTTTTTAAATGCTAACTCAATGCCACTAAATACCATGTTTACTAGAATTATCCTGAGATCTATTTTGGACACATGAAATAAAGTAATTTCAGAGTGACTCAGTACATCATCAGCAATTTTGTAGTTGCTGCTACTATGGAATTTGTAACTTAAACATCATTTTTATCATTGTTTTAAGGATAAACTACAATCAGGTTTACAAGTATGAATGCATTGAATATATTTTCCTCATACATAACATATATATAAGCAAATACCTGCCATTTGGGTCATTTTAGCACAACTGTTTGAAATGAACTGATATTCAGTATTGCATATGTTGAAAAATTATATATCTCATAAGCTCCAGACCCTGGACTTACATGCACAAACTGGTCACAAAAAGGCTAATTTCTGATGGCTATTCTTGTTGCTTATATGCAGAGCCAGGATAACCTTTTTTACTTGAGAAGGTAAATGTCATGGAAAGTGTCATGCTCTCTTCAAACTTCTCTTTCAACACAGGAAAATGTCAGAGCAATATTCCTTGAATGGTGGCGATCTCTGCCTACCACATTATGTCCTTTCCTAGTTGTGTGTTCCTGTGGATTTCCTCCAACATAGAGTAGGGCTTAAACCATTCTATTACAGTAACATTTAACTCATTCCCTTCTTCCCCCGTCAACAAAATTTTTTGTAAATTTTAAAATTTACAAGTAGAACTAAATCTGAACATACTGGTCAATCGTTGTTTCTAAACATCCTGAAGGAAGCACAGATCTGGATGTAAATAATTGGGAAGCACGGACAGAATTCTCTCTTTTCTTAATTAGTGACTCATATGTGGAATTCACAAATCATAATGAATTCACCACTGGTTCATGATTTGTTTATAGCTGGAAATAATTTGATTATTGATTCTTTATTAAGGGTAGTCAAGTTGCAGTAAAGAAATTGATGCCTTTAGTTAAAATAATGTCACATGGCATTTAAAAGAAGGACATTTAGTTGATTCTCCATATCTTTCTTACTATCTTTTTTGTTTTCACTGTAGCATTGTTTTTTTCCAGATGACTCTCCAAACCATCACCTTTTCCATGAAGTCTTCTGGTGTGAATGAGGACTGATTCTAATTACATTCTATGATATAACTCCCATGGGGCTCCCCTGGTGGCTCAGTTGCTAAAGACTCTGCCTGCCAGGCAGGAGACCCCGGTTCAATCCCTGGGTTGGGAAGATCCCTTGGAGAGGGAATGGCAAACCACTCCAGCATTCTTGCTTGGTAAATCAAGAAGTTACCAATACCATGCACAGAGGAGCCTGATGGACTACAGTTCATGGGGTTGCAAGAGTCAGACACAACTTAGCAACTAAACCACTACCATATAACTCCTATATCTTCAGTTTGTGTTATTTGGTACTTTTTGCTGTATGTGGTATATGTGTATGTGGTGATGGGAGAGCCATGGACAACAATCTCCTTAATTCTAAACCTCCACACATGAAAGTCCCTGGGATTTTAAGCTCTCTGCATGCACACTCATTGTCCTTGGCCTGAATGATTGCTGTAGGGGGATCTTCATGACTTCTATAGGTCTTCAAACTTTTGCTTTAATGGGACCTTTTTTCCATAAAAAATGTAGAAGGTTGTATTTTATGACTAAGCTGTATCAAGAAAAAACATAATCCAGACCAGATTTGTTATTAATATTACAAATTCCTTATTATAATAGTCATTTGAGGGATTCTGATTTTTAAGACTGATACAATGAAAGCATTTTCATGGGTCCTGAGGAGTATCTTGGGCCTTCTGAATTGTGTTCACTGTGCCTAGTATGCTAGTTGACCCTGGGTTACTGTCTTCTCAACAGCCAGGGTGCTATCCCTGGAGCTGCTCTCTGTCCCACCTCTGGGTGGCCCATTTTGGCAGTGACTGCTTCCACCACCCCCTCAGCACTTCCATCACAGCTGTTCCTGCCCTAACAGGTCCCTAACCACCACTCTTGCTCTTACTATTCTTATTAGCATTCAAAGAATCTCCCCTAAAAGCAGTCAAAAATCATAATGGGTGCCCAATCAGTAGCTCTCATCTTGTAGTTCTTAAAACACACTCAGAAAACTTGGAACATTTAGTCCTGAAGCAGAACACACTTGCGTGTAAAACTGATGGTGACTCTTAAACTGTTGTCTCTCCCCAGAAAATTAGGCCTCAGCACTTTAGTCTCTCCCGCCTCAGAGTGTCTTCTTGACCATCCAAGAGTACTTTTGAGGAAGCGAGTCAGTATCTCTTTTTTAAAAAAACAAATCAGCCTTCAGTGACCAGAGTCACCAATTGATTCCAAAACACTCCTTATCATTTTTTCTAATTACACTTAGAAAAGGGACCTGGGTCTCTTGAGGAACAGAATTGCCCCATACCCAAAATTTCTGAGTTGTACATGCAGATTAAGCTTCTCCTGGGCACCTTGCTATATAATCCTTCATTGAGAAAAAAGGTTCTGTGACTGTTTTATCAATGGAACTACCTTGTGTGAGCAAAGGTTGTGCTTGTTTCTTTTGAACTACTTGCATTATTTGGTATAGTGATAAGAGACTCAAGTTTACTCAGTATATACAAGTAACTATTAAAAACCTTTGCAAATTATTTAAGGTATTGAAATCACATAATATGGCCAAATTTGACAGAAGGTGATTTTGAATTACATAAAAAGTCTGAATTAGACATTTAAAGAAATGAAATAGTTTCAAGTATCTAAATAAAAATTCATTAAAATTAATAAAGTGTTGCCAAGTAAAGATGCTTAAAATTGGCTCTGAAGGACAGATAAGACTTCCTTCTAATTAATAAGATCCATTTGCTCACAATTTACCATTTGTTTGTTCTCTGGAGAAGATTAAACATTCCCCATCTCACTCCCACCTTACCCCCAGGCTTATTTACTCTGCTTAGCGAGCTTTCTTGACAAAAGGTCAAAGTCACAACACTTAGTTCCCCTATCATCTATAACAGTTCTCAATTAGTGAAGTTTTATTATTAGGCTTACTCTGATTAATGTCGCTCTAAATTATTTGGAACCTATTTCACCTTAATATTGAGCGTATTTTTAAGCAAAATGACTGAAAACATAAAATCCTAAAGATTATTTTGTTATTTTTTTTCTTTTCAAATACAAGCACTCCAGACTTGTATCTGATGTGCACAAATGGATGGATGTCCAACACTTAAGAGAAAGTAAGGTGTTATGAGAATCATACATCACCAGCATGGATAATTGCTTAAACTCTGTTGAATCAGTGATGTTTTAGGGCATAGGGGGAGGTGAGAAAAGGTCTATTCCTGGAAGGGGTTAGGGAAGAGGTATTCAGGTCTGGTTTCTAAGTGTTTGTAGTTAGCCAAGGTGATGTCCTATACAAGATAGTAGAATGTGGAAGACTAGGGGGAAGGAAACTCGGCAGGAACCATGTACAAAACACTGATTTATCATTTCTGTCTTTCCCATTTATTCCTGATTGGAAAGTTTTCCAAAGGAAATATAATGAATAAGAATCCCTGTAGGTAAATATGTGGTTAAGACCATGAAACAGTTCCCTTGAACTGATTACCCATGAAACTCTTTTTCTTTTCAGTGATTAGATGCATCCCCCAACTTCTTGGGCTTTCCCGGTGGCTCAACGGTAAAGAATATGCCTGCAGTGAAGGAGATAAAGGAGATGAGAGTTTGATCCCTGGGTCAGGAAGATCTCCTGGAAGAGGAAATGGCAACCCACTCCAGGATTCTTGCCAGGGAAATCCTATGGACAGAGGAGCCTGGCAAGCTATAGTTCATGGGGTCACAAAGAGCTGGACACAATTGAGCACATACACACATCCTAACTTCTTGCCCCTAGTAAGTAAAATCTATTTATTGTGGCTCAGACAGTAAAGAATCTGCCTGCAATGCAGAAGATGTGGGTTTAATCCCCGGGTTGGGAAGATCCCCTGGTGAAGAGAATGGCTACCCACTCAAGTATCCTTGCCTGGAGAATCGCATGGACAAAGGAGCCTGGCAGGCTACAGTCCATCAGGTTGCAAAGGGGTGGACAGGACTGAGTGACTAACACTTTCACTTCTTTTTTTTTTTCCAAGTCAAAAGAAGGAGTTCCATTCCTCTACCAAATTGGAAGCCTTTAAATGTTGACTGTTGTTATCTTAGAGCATAGAAATTGAATCCCACCTCCTTTAAAAATAGATGTAATTACCATATGGTAAATGTATTATTACCAAAGTTTTGAATTTGAGAAAGCAAATTTATGCAGATGTCATGAGGTAGAATTGTACTTTGTCCATTTTATTTCTAGAGAAGGACTTGTAACTAGTGAACTTGAATTCCCCTTTATGAATATTTCAGGCAAATTCTATTACTAATTTATGAATAAGAGCTGTGGACTTGGAATCCGACTATTCAGTAGCCTTCTTTGTAGCTTTAATCATTTTCTGGCAGGTGCAAGTGTTTTACTAGTTTGTTCTCCAGTCACCAAATGCCCCAGTTTTGTTGATATAACTTAGGAAAACTAAATTACAGAAACTAGGTTAAATTCACAAGCTACTAGCCAAAAAGTTCTGAGCTAAGGGTACTCCATCTACCTGACTTACCTGAAACAGCTCTAAGAGACAAGCTGAGGCTTTCACCATTTCTGTTCTAATATTATGAATCAGACTGTAGTGTCTCTGCTTATCTTGATAGTCCTCTGGGGGTCATACACAATATCTGAGTTGGCTCCTCCCTGATGCCTTCTGGTTCCTTAAAAGGATTAACAGTTTTTCTTATTCTCTGGAGAGGAGCTAGGGAAAGTATGAAGAGACCTTGGAGTGGGGAACCCCAGTCACTGAGTGGCCATGAGATTGACAGTGTATAGAGCCAGTTAAGCATCCATGGTCAATGGAAGGGAACAAAGGATGGCCATGTGGCATGTTGGCACCAATACTGGGACTGGAGTCAGAAGACAGAAGTTTCAAACCTCAGCTCTGCCTTTTATAAATTATTCTCTCTAAGGCTTCATTTTACCTTCTGAAAATAGGATAGAAATCCTACCTAGCTACTTCATAAATTTGTGAGAATTAAATGAGAGTATGTATGAAAGCACTTCCACAATGCCTGGCAATGGTAGGTACTCGATAAATATTAGTCATGTATAGATATGAGAGTTGGACTATAAAGAAAGCTGAGCACCAAATAATTGATGCTTTTGAACTGTGGTGTTGGAGAAGACTCTTGAGAGTCCCTTGGACTGCAAGGAGATTCAACCAGTCAATCCGAAAGGAAATCAGTCCTGAATATTCACTGGAAGAACTGATGCTGAAGCTGAAACTCCAATACTTTGGCTACCTGATGGGAAGAACTGACTCATTTGAAAAGACCCTGATGCTGGGAAAGATTGAAGTTGGGAGGAGAAGGGGATGACAGAGGATGAGATGGCTGGATGGCATCACCGATGAGATGGACATGAGTTTGAGTAAGCTCCGGGAGTTGGTGATGGACAGGGAAGCCTGGTGTGCTGCAGCCCATGGGGTCGTAAAGAGTTGGACACGACTGAGTGACTGAACTGGACTGAACTGTGACTGCTGAGTTCATGGACTCTGTGGTCTAAGTGTCCTTATGAAGTAGGTAGCAAAAGATACAACATTGTGTTTGTGCGATTCATCCATGGAGTAAGTAGCAATAGTTATTACATTCCCTCCTCTGTATAGTGTTTCATTATCTGAATATACCGCAATTTATATATTCAACTGTTGATGGACATTTGGGTTGTTTGTAGTTTTTGGTTATTAGAGACAACACTGGAATGAACTTGAGTTCAGACGCTAAAAGGAACAAAAGAAGGGCAGTAGGTATGAAAGTAGTAAAGGTATTTCAGTAACAGCAACAGAGGCAGAGAATAATCACAGCATGGATAAGAGACCAGGGTTGGGACAACCCACATCAAAAAGGACTAATAAGGCACAGAAATCAAGGATCCAATGCAAGACTGGGATGCTGAATCTAGCCACCAGGGATAATGAGAAACCAGTTTTTAAAGGGTTGAGATTATAATTGTTATGGTCTGAATTATGTCCCTCCAAAATTCATACACTGAAGGCCTAACCCCCTAGAAGCTCTGAATGTTACAGTATTTGGAGTCAAGATCTTTATTAAAGTGGTAATTAAGTTAAAATGGAGTATTGATGTTAGGGTAGGTCCTAATCCAATATGATTGGTATTCTTATAAGAAGAAATTAGGACACAGAAGGAAGGTTATATGGAGACACCAGGAAAAGACAGTCATCTATAAGCCAAGAAAACTGCAGAAGAAACCAATCCTTCTCTGACCTTAATCTCAGAATTCTAGTCTTCAGAACTGTGAGCAAATAACTTTCTGTTGTTTAAGCCACCCAGCCTGTGGCACTTTGTTATGGATTCCTAGTAAACTATTACAATAATGAAACAACTCCCTGTCATTACAAAGTAATCTTACTTTTGTATCTAAGTAAACTGTTTAAAAATATCCAAAGACAATTCAATTACAAGTTTATTTTATTTTAAGCTTCTCAGTTAATTTCTTCTGTGATTCCTAATCTGATCAAAAGGACTTCTTAGATATAGGAAACTAGAAATGCTCAACCCAGGTGGCCAAAATTGCCACTTTAGTGATATCCCATCTGGGACTATGACCTAAGTAATTGTCAGGAAGTATTGCCTACAAGAAATTCAAATGAAGACTATGCCTCAAGTGGAGTGGTCAGCCAGTGCCAACAGGTGTTATGTGTTCATTCCCAAACTTGAATTGAGCTTCTAGCCTCATGACCTCAGATTATACATTTAGAACTTCTTGAAAAGAATTTTCTTGTGAAAAACAAATTTCTTTTGATTTTGAAATCTGAATGCTTCCAAATTTTTAAATTAATTCCCATTAAAAGTTTATTAAATTATATAACTTTTAGAGACTTCAATTAGATAATACATACATCAGCTAAATATCAACATATAATGTTGCTGCTGCTGCTGCTGCTAAGTTGCTTCAGTCGTGTCCGACTCCGTGCAACCCCATAGCCAGCAGCCCACCAGGCTCCCCAGTCCCTGGGATTCTCCAGGCAACAACACTGGAGTGGGTTGCCATTTCCCTCTCCAATGCACGAAAGTGAAAAGTCAAAGTGAAGTCGCTCAGTCGTGTCCGACTCTTAGCGACCTCATGGACTGCAGCCTACCAGGCTCCTCCATCCATGGGATTTTCCAGGCAGGAGTACTGGAGTGGGGTGCCATTGCCTTCTCCCAATATATA